>NC_050535.1:10541902-10565629 GCF_002922805.2 Oryzias melastigma
GGAGGAGGAGCGCAGGCTGACCATGACAGTCGGCCCCGGAAAATGCACATGAATGTTAGAAAAACAACAGAGAACACCACACCACTGTACAATGACTTTCTAAACCTAAACAAAAGTCAATTTATTTGTAGTGCGCCATCTATGGGGAGACACTGGGAATATAAAACAAAGTTGCAGTGGTGTTGTATGGCCCACAGGCGCTACTTGCCTTCGCCACCCTAAATCAAATCTATCAGTGGCGGGCCGTGCATTTCACACCTAGGCCTTCAGTAGTGCTCCATCTGAATCAATCCAACCCTCATTAACTATTTTATGGCAATAAAACTTCTAGTGCAGGTACAACTGCCACACACACACCAAAAGCATAAAAAATAACCTGATAAAATTTCAATATTATGTAGGGAGATAGCAAAATTTTACTCACCAAAAATCCAGATTATTTAAACACAAAATCCATCCTTTCTATCCTCAAAAGGATTTCAATCACTCTGTCGTGCAGAATCCGTGCGTTTCGCAGATGGAAAGTGTCCCGTGGCTGTGATAAGCTGGAAAAAGCTGCATGCGGGAAATGTTCTGGTATTCCTGAAGCCTCTTGTGGTCCCGGAGGGAGACAAACATCAGTTTTTGTGATCGATCAAGGTCTGTGTCTGGAAAATAATATTGTCGGTAGTGCGCGCGAGGATTTTGCGCTGTGCGCCCGTGGTGCGTTCAGGGGCCTCGTAAATTTCAGCTTCACTCCCGCTCAACGGAGTCACGGAACTCCTTTACCCGTGCCAGACAAAATAACGAAACCTTGTGCCCTGAAGTGAGAGAACAAAAACATAAGCTGGTTAAAAAGGCAAACCAAAAGGGATTTGGAACCTTGGCCAAAAATAAAATAAGTCAGGGAGATTGCTGACCCAGCCATGTCAACCATCAGAGTCAGCACCTCCCTGCTAAGGGCTGCCCAACCACAAACTAACTAATCAAAAGAAATAAACACAGCCCCCAAGTCAGAACTACCAATCTCCAACCCCAAACTAACATAACAAAGCCCAGTAATCTGAAATCGCTGAGGACAAAAAGGGTAGAAGAGACCAAAACAAAACAAGCACCACACCACACAAACTAAAACCTATCCTGCTGCTCTCTCCTGCCTGGCTTGGTGTGGCCTCCTCTGTCTTAAGTAGACTGCAGGTGGCATTTAAGGGACATTGACCACACCTACCAGGTGAGACAAAGGTCTGGATGAAAAAAGGTCGGGTAGCAGCAGCAGGACATAAATCCCCAAAGCTAAAAAGAGGCACCGAACAGGGTTGTTGAATCAGTCCGACTCTTTCTGCTCTTTATATTGAGCCACTGGTTCAGGTTATTCATCAGTGGGAGGAACTAAAAAGAATCCCAATTTACAGCAGAGAATAAAAGGATTATTTGCAGATGAAATATTCCTGTTTTTAAAAGATACAAACATTCCCATGCCTAAACCATCCATCGGTTCTGTTCATAGTCTTTGCAGACAGAATTTCTTGGCGCTGTTAGGGTCCGGAGGGGGTCTGGTTTGGGGACCACAGAATTTCCTCTGTCCTGTTTATACATTATGTTGTCCTGTTGTAATAATCAGTAATAATGACTGATTACCTGGTTCATGTGTGTCCTAACAATGAGAACATGCCAGAGCAGGGTATGTTGGAGAACATGCAGGAAGGTGGCACTCGAGGACCAGGGTTGCCTACCCCTTCCACCGTTGGCCAGATGGGTACACAGAACTCATGTGGCTTGCTATGGAGACCAGTGTAGTCTTGTCCATATTGCGCTTCGTTCAGATCTTGCTTGATCAGGGATGATAGCCGCTCACCCTACAGGTATTTGGTAAACTTTAAAAGAAGAAAAGAAAAAGGATACAAGTACTTGACTGGTTGTGGATAGCCCTACAAAACACACTAATTACAGCAGGAAAGATAAGTTCATTCAATACTTTGAGTGTCTGCTGAGTGTGATCTTGTCTCCTTAATCCAGTAGAGTATCTGATACAATGGGTATAAATCCAGCAAAAACAGAAAAGGAAAAGTTAACTTAGATGTAGCATTTTTCTATAATGATTTTCAGAACCGCTCTTAGTCCGGCTCGTCACCTAGGACCTGTTTGCAATGGGAGACCCTAACAAGAGGGTTAACCCAATGAGAACAGCTTCTAGGATCACAGAGCCCTCAAACCCCTGCACCACGTTAAGGTGGCGGTTCACGGAGGGGGTGTGTATGTGTGTGTGGGTGTGGTGTGTGTGTGTTTTGTGGATATGTGTTTGTGGTTTGGGTGTGGTGTGGGTGTATGTGGTGTGTTTTTTTTTATTTTTTATTTTTTTTTATTTTTTTTATTTTTTATGTACATTTTCATTAAACTGACAGATAAGTGAAACTTTGGCGCAATTTGGTCCAAATGTTAAAAAAAAACAACAAAAGCCTTAACACAAACTAAGTAACTAACTAAAATATGAACCTACTGATTAACTAATTAATTAACCTATTCACTAACAACTCATTGAATAAATACAATAAAAGAAAATAAAACAAATGCACTATTTATGTTTATAGAAAAGGACTTTAAGTAGAATAAATGAAAGGAAAAAAGTTTTTTGTTGTCATAGGCTGATTTTTTTTTTCTTTTTTTTGCAGGTGTAGGTTACAGCAACTATGACAACAAGAGTTGAATCCTCACCATCTATATCTTTGGTTTTTGTTTGTTTTTCTGTCTGTGGCGTTTTGTGAAAAAGTTTTTAAAGCGCTTCCACAGTGACAGTTTTTTAGGCTTGGTCTGTTCAGGCAGCAAAGCGTCTGGTTCTTCACTGATCTGATGTCCAGACTCGGGGTCCAATGGTGGGTCAACTTCTTTTTCAGAAGGTTCTTTAGAAATCTCAAAGTCTTTGGTTGCTATCATGATGGAGTCTGTTTCCTCAGTCTCCACCCGTTCTTCATGTTTGGTCTGGGACACTATGATGGAGTCCGTTTCCTCAGTCTCCACCTGTTCTTCGTTTTCCATCTGAGGTGCTATGATGGAGTCTGTTTCCTCAGCTTCTGCCTGTTTCGAGATCACTTCTGGTTCTGAAGGATCATTTTGTGGTTTTACATTGAGGTCCTGAGGTTCTGCGATTTCATCAGCCTCCACCTGGTCTTTCATGACTTCTGGTTCTGACACCAAAGGAATTTCCTGTTTAATGTCTTTTTCTGCTTCCTCTTCCATTTTTAGTCTCTGTGTCAGTTCCAGATTATATCGTGTTTTTTCTTGGAGCTCTTTCTTCAGCATTTCAAGTTTTTGCAGTGCCAGCTTGTGAGCCTCTGTCTTTCTCTGTTCAGCTGCTTGATTAAGTTTCTCCAGTTTGTCTGTGAGAACGGCAACTTCCTGTCCACACCTCATCCTGCACTTCAACTCTGCATCCAGTGTTTTCCTTTTAGCATCAAGCTCTTGCTCCTCAAACTGACGATCCTTCTTGTCCATCTGTCTTTTTTCTTTCAGTTCAGACAGATGTGCGTCTTTGTGCATCAGCTGTTCTTTTAAATCAGCCATCTCTTCTTTCATGTCATTTTCATTATTGCTGGATGACATGTCCTCACTGGCAGACACATTTGCAGGATTTGCATCTTGTACTTCCAGCTGAGGACTTTGATTAGCTGACTGAGGCTTAGTGTTTTGCACAGGCTTAAATGTTTTGGCTATTTCCCTGTATTCAACTACTCTGGGAATGAAGGGGTACGCAGGGTTGAAGAGATAGCGAAAATCCTTTTGTTTCAGATCTGGCTTTTTGTCAAGAGCAGGGGCTGGTGGATCTTGGATTTTCATTTCTGGAGCTGGAGATGCAGGTTCTGGAGGGACTGCAGGGGCAGTTTGGCATGGGGAGTGCCTTGGTGTTGCAGGGTTTACGGGGACATGCTCATTTTGGTGTCCCAGATTGGAGTTTCTGTGGTGAGGAGGTGGTGGAGGAACAGCGTTGAAGGGAACATGGCGATTTTGGTGTCCCCAGTTTGGATTTCTGTGGTGTGTATGGGCCTGGTGATGTGGTGGGTTCATTCCAGGGGATGGATTTGGGCGGTTGAACTGGCCATGGGGGTTTTGGTATCCCCAATTTGGTTTTCTCCGGGGGATGTAGGCCTGCTGATGTGGCTGGTTCATTCCAGAAGATGGATTTGGGCGGTTGAACTGGCCATGGGGGTTTTGGTATCCCCAATTTGGTTTTCTTTGGGGGATGTAGGCCTGCTGATGTGGCTGGTTCATTCCAGAAGATGGATTTGGCCGGTTGAACTGGCCATGGTGGTTTTGGTGTCCCCAATTTGGATTTCTTTGGGGGGCTTGGGCATGGTGATGTGGGGGGTTCATACCAGGGAATGGAAACGGTTGGTTGAATTGGACGTGCTGGTTTCTTTGTCCAAAACCAGCATTTCCATGAGGCCGGTAGAATCCCTGATTTGGGTAAGCCGCATGGTATCTCTGATTTCCGTACATCGTCTTTCCAAACAATCCGTAGAAGTCGATTCTTGACGTCTGTGGATGCTTGCAAGAGCTGCTCTCTTTGAATCTCAAAGATGAATCTGGCAGGCGAACGACCATGGATAGGAACTTCCGACACCTGTGTCATTTGACATCACAATGTGATGTCATAAAATTGCATGACACCCTTTATGACATCACATCAAATGACATCACAATCCTTACATCACACAGCATCACTTATGACATCACATCCTTTATGACAAGTGGCTGCATATTGCTGGGCCTGCCAGATTCAACTTTAAAATTAAAAAGCAAAAATATACATATTATATTAAATATTTATAAGTTAATATATATCGGTGCAATTCTTGACGTAAAATTGGACTCAACAGATGTAAACAGGAGCAGTAAAAAAGTTAATACAGTGCGTAATGGTGGATTCACACCGAACGCCAAAAGCACGGCGGAGGCGTCTAGTTTCAATGTTAAGTCAATGGAAAGACGCGATTTGGGGATCAGGCGCGGACCTTTAAGTTTTCAGATGAATGAATCCATACATCTACCACTTTTCATTTCGCTGTAACATCTCAGCAAAAGAAATGTTCTAACATTTTTCTATTTGAATGAATATTAAACAATTTTTAAAGGTGTGGAGTGTTACTTTTTAAAATCTTCTACATTTCTGGTAAACTATGATAACAGGTTTTCTTAAAGTCTCACTCTGTACGTCTATAGGAGCACGTTTGGAGGACCGTCTCTATGAACACCTAGAGTGGAGCGCTCCACCCCGACCGCAGGCTCACGAACTGCTGGGGGCGGAAATGATCCGGGCCGGTCTGGAGGTTGGATCCACCTCACCCTACGGTGAGCGTGCATTCACCTGATTTATTTACGTACATGGCAGGTCGAGAGCGAGTAATGATTATGAATGATTTCGCTGCTGTGGTGATCACGGTTTGATGTTTTGGACCAGGAACGGCGCTGATGAGGTGCGGAGAGACCCAGAAGCAGCTTGGAGAAACGAAGAGGAAGTTTGTGCAAAGCAGCAACATTGATTTCCTCACTCCACTGCGCATCTTCACTGACGGGGGAGTACAGAGCCATACAGGTAAAGGCTCCACATCATCATCACCTTTATTTATCAAGCGCATTACCATTGACAGTATATAGAGATGGACATAACACCTGGGACCTCACCGATAGAAAATGCCTCACCTCTGGTTCCACAATCCAGTGGCCATTTTATGGATATCGCCATGTTAGAACCAGACGACGCTAGTAAGTCAGTCTGAGTTAACATTTCTATAGCAACCACTGACGCTAATCAGGAGTGTATGTGTTGGAAAGCCACACCCCTTTCAGTTATAGATCCAACAGTTCCACTTGACCCGCTCATCTTTTGATAAGATTCAAGATTCAAGATCAACTTTATTCATCCCCGCAGGGAAATTCAGTTGTAGAAGCAGCAATTAATAATAATGAAAAGCACAAAACACCAGTAAACTGCTAAAAGATCAATACAAAAATTCAAATGATCAATAAAATGTGACTAACTTATAAAAATAAGTAGTCATAGCAGCTGAATAAATATAAATAAACAAATGTACACACCTAGCAGCAGAAAAAGACTATATACACACATGTACAAAGATGTAAAAAGAGCATAAGAAAAAGCACCAAGGTGTTTTCTATTCACCTTTTACACATGGAGGAATTATATAGCCAGATGGCAGGAATGACTTCCTGTACCGCTTGCCACTTCCTCTAAGCTGGCTAGCTTGGAACCAACAACAGAACCAGCCTTTTTAATGAGTTTGTCCAGTCTGTTGGCGTCCTTTGCTTTGATGCCGGCACCCCAGCACACTACAGCAAAGAAGGTAGTGCTTGCCATGACAGACTGGAAAAACATGTGGAGCATTCTGTTGCAAACGTTGAAGGACCTGAGTCGCCTCAGGAAGTACAGTCTGCTCATGCCCTTCTTGTAGACGGCCTCAGTGTTTGTTGACCACTCCAGTTTATGGTCAAGCTGGACACCCAGGAACTTGTAAGATGTGACGATCTCAACATCTTTACCACCAATGCAGACTGGGGAGAGTGGGGGCTTACTCCTACTGAAGTCCACCACCATCTCCTTTGTCTTGGCCACATTCAGCTGCAGGTGATTCTCCTCGCACCACCTGACGAAACAGTCCACAAGGTCCCTGTACTCATCTTCCTGTACTCAGCTCCTGTGTTGCTGATCAGAGTGTCAGACACACAGCTCTGCAGTCTCACAAACTGAGGTCGACCTGTCAGGTAGTCCTCAATCCACGCGACCAGGGGAGCCTCCACCTGCATGTTCTCCAGCTTGGCCCTCAACAGTCTCGGCTGGATGGTGTTGAAGGAAGAAGAGAAGTCAAAGAACATGACTCGCACGGTGGTGTTCAGTCTGTCCAGGGAGCTGTAAGCCCTCTGCAGCAGGTGTATCACAGCATCATCAACAAGCAGAGGGACCTCATGTGGCGCCCTCAGTGCAGTCACTGTTGGTCATGTGACTCATTTCGTATTGATAAAAACACTGATCGTTTCATTTTCCCTGTAATTCTGGTGTCTCCACACATATGTTGCACTATAAATACATGGACCTTTATGTATCTGCAGAAAGTTATTCTGCATTCATGTAATCTTGGAAGATTTCGTTATTATTCTAGTGTTCTTCTCTGTTTTCTGAGTCGGATGTTATTTTTCCAGTCATTCCAACACCACATGAATGCAGCATTTTTCTTCCTTTGTGTTGATTTCATGAGGAACATCAACTCATTGGTACTATTGGTGGTAAAATGAGGAAAAAAGTCACAAATGTTCTGCATTGATATATACATTTTCAATTCCAAACAAGATTAAAGCATGTTTTTGTCTAGATTTTGTGTCTTTTCTTTTTTTATGAGGTGGATCCAGTCCAGGTTGCTCCTGGTCCGGACTTTCGGTCAAATTTTAGAGCCTTTTATGGCCCACGAGCTAATGCAAACACGACAATTAAAAAAAACCCACACATTTCTTAAAAGGCTGATGTTATTCACACGTATTTACGTGCTATCAGCACAGAAAATAATGGAATTTCATGTTTGCCACATGTTTTACGTGCAGCCAAGATCGCATTGCTGCATTGGTCGCACTCATTTTAAGTGTCCAAGGCTGATTTTTTGTTTTTTTTTGTTGGCCGCACGTATTTAAAATTAAAGTTAAGTCCCATTAACTGTCACGCTTCTAAATGTGTGAAATGTGTTCTCCACATTTGACCCATTTGAAAAGCACTTTGGGCTGTTCAAATGTACATGAAAAGCTCTCAATGAATAAAGTCTGATTGATTGATTGATCATCTTTGTACTTTCAGGGCGCTTCAGTTTGGGAACCAGTACATCTACCAGGCCATGCCCCGCATGCTGTCGCTCTGGTTGGTCTTTGGAGCCAAAGTGTGTGAATGTGAGAAAAGTGAGTGAGCAAAAACCTGCAGCGGCTCTCCTTCCACCACTTCCATTCCCGAGTCACGCTTCTGGTCCACAGCTGGCCGCACAGACAGACAGATGCGACAGGAGCTCAGTAAAATCAACACCAGATGATGTAGACGACGATTTTAACTATTTTAAACTAGTGGATTTCAATAAATTAACACTAATTTGACAACTTTAGTGAAATACAAGTGAAAATTTCAGATTTATTCCAGTTTGGTATAAAAAAAAGGCAAAATTTAAAACTTTTTAACAAATTAAATAAAGAAAGAAGAAAGTTTTTCCAGATATTTTCAAAATAAAACTTGAATCAAATGATCAGGTTCACTTTTTTACAGCGAGATCTTTGGAACAAGATTGTAGAAGAGTTGGATTAATTCTCTACCAAAAAATGTTTTTTAAACAAAATAATAATTATTATTTAGAAGCCTTTAGAGTTGTGAGATGCCTTTTATAAAATCCTTGCAAATTGATGAAATTTTTTTTTTTACTTTCTGCAAAGAAGGTGTATTTCATCAGAAATGTGTCTTTAAGATGTGGGCAGGATCACCTGCATGGAGCAACTCCGCCACCACTTCCTGTCACCCATTCGTTTACTCACCCTCCTGCTAGCTTCCAGCACTACACACCACTGTTTTTGTAACAAAAATGGCGAGAAATATTGAAGCTTTCCAGCCATAAAGATTTGAGCCAGATCTCAGCACAGATGAGTAAAATGAAGACGTACACGGATCTTTCCATCGGAATGGAACCGAGCAGGGAGCTTGTGGCCCGCCCAGCGTATACACGACCTTTTTCAAACTACATTTTTTGTTTGATTCACAGCAATTTGAATGAAAAAATACTCAAAAAATGCAATTTTACGCTTGTTTTTCTTTCTATATGTCCATCATCGTCACAAGAACATGCCAAAAACACCTTTGATAAAGGAAATGTGCAGATTTTTTTTTTCGTTTTTTACTCCCAATTTTTACACAGTTGGCCATAAAATCATTCTTTCATTTTTAAAAGTGTTCGGAATAATAAACATCAAGGTATTTGACTGTAGAGCTGCATGGCTTAACATGTGTCATGTCTGATTTAACTAAAGACAATATTCTCTTACTAGACCACAAACGGTTGTTTTACAGCTTCTCATTGACTCGAAACAGCTTTTTTCGCTCTGTCCTGCACTTCTCTTGCCCTCCTGCAGAGGACGCTTGACTGTCAGGTGCAGACTTCAGACTCATTTACATAAAGTGAACATGAGACTTCCAAGCTTTGCTCAGAGCAGGAAGAGTATTGTTTCCTGTTTGCCTCACAGCAGGATTGTCCCGTGGACTCATCGTAGAAACTGATCAGGATTTTTTTCTTCCAACTTCCTCTGGTTTTTGTCTTTTTCTTTTTTTTTTCAAACACACATAAGAAGTGTTTAGATCAGAGATTCTGACCTTTGGACCGGTTTGGACCGGCAGACGTGTCACATTCCAGTCACCCTGAACAGGTAGGAGGGTTGTTTTCCAAACAGCAAGTCCCCTCTTGTCCTCCCTGAGGCTCTTCCACCTGCGTTCTCCTTACATTTTCACCAAAACCAGTAGCTTTTCTTCTTCGGTTGAGACTTTAGACTGTTGTTCGTCACCAACAAGACTCTGTCATTTTTCCTGCTCTGTTAGATTCCTCAAACGCTGAAATTTTTCTGCTCCACAGGCCGCTGACACCGCCACCCCTGGAGGGAAAATGTCTTCCTTCAAAGGTTGGGAAACAGAAAGCAGGTCCGTTTGTAGAGATGCAGATGTTTTCCTGACTGTGTTCCGTTGGTTCTCAGGACAGTGCTCCCATAAAAGCATCCCAGTTGAGATGGACGAGAGGATGAGTCCCTGCGACCCTGATTACGGTCCCCACGTCTGTGAATGCAATGAACAGGAGGGAGGCATGAGCAGGCAACGTGAGGGGTGTGGCGGAGTTCTTCCGAAGGAAGACAGCAGGACTGATCAGAGACACCCACCCACAAGTACTGCAAATTGGTGGAATCCCTCCGTTGCAGGTCCTACCAGCGTCACACCACACAGACTACCACATTTTCACCAGTATGACGTCAACACGTCGGCGTATTACCACGATCCATCTGATGTGTCCTTGGAACCACCAGGGCCTCTCATATCCAATTGTGGGCCATTGGTTCCGCAAAGGTACCCGGTACAAAAACAAGGTAAGATCGGTACAAGTTCTGCTGGAGAACCCCATTTAACTCAAACTATTCCAGTGACATCACTTCCTGTTAGCATCATCACAGCGTCTTGAACAATGCAGTAATTCATATACTTTAGTGCATGTGATAGGTCTGCTCCTGAAAGTGCAGTGTGAAAGTAGACCATTTTCCAAACCTTAATTCCTTTAGGAGTCACTGGGTCCATTGCAAAGCCACACAACCACACACAACTACACACACATTCACACCTAGGGCAATTTAGGGACACCAAACATTTTCGCTCAAAGGGCCAAAATCTAAATGGAATCCCGGTCCGTGGACCAAATACAATATTTGTTTGCATGTCAAGAAATAAAAGGAGAAAAAAAAAGAATATGGTTGAATTTATTTATTTTGATTCTGTATTCATTAAGGTAACAAATATTAGTAAGAATAAAGAGTAACATTTGTTTTTGAAACCTTTAATAGCAAGGTCTCACTGGCCATTTTTAATTGAAAACAAGAGTAAGCTAAAACAAACTTTCTTCCAATGAAAATATCAAACTGGGATCCTAATGAGAGACGTGGAGCTGATCTTTTTACTTTAACCGTTTGTCGTCGCTCCATCTTTGCTAGCTAAAAAAGGACGCTAAAAGCATCAGAAATGACCGTGAAGGCTACTGGGAATTCCAAACACACAAAAATAGCCCAGGGCTGACTCACTTTAGGTTGTTTCACCCATAGCCGCAGGCAAAGAAAGTGCTAACAGCGCCACCTGAAGGCCAAAAGTATAAATCGTAGAGTTTTGGAACATCGTAGAGAATCAATGGGAAAGGGTAAGGGATTTTAACTAAACACTCCATGGCTACAGCCACAACTTGACGGGCCAAATTTGGCCCGTGAACCCCACTTTGGGCCCCCATGGTCTAAAGTTTCTGTCTTTCCTCTTTTCCAGGTGGTGTTCCCACTGGTCACAGACAGTATGCATGCTGCCCCCCCGACCATCACCATAACTTCATGAGGCCCCCACATGAGTAAGCATCTACAATATGTTCTCATCAATCACCGCAAAAGCTCCAAGACTCACCATGATTGCCTCTTTCCGCGCAGGAACACTCCGCGTGACATGCTCCAACCTAGAAATGCTGGACAAGCTTCGTCACCGCAGAAAGCGGCGGCTCCCATAGATGTGATGCATGAGCGCAGCGTGGACCCCTGTGTTCTGCCGGGCCCAGGACCGGTCACGAGGGAGGTCCGACGGACCATCAGCCTTCCTGAGGAGAGCAGTAAGTTCTGTTCAAGGTAGAGCATTTATTGTCACTGAGGAAGAGTTGCTAACACAACTCTCAACAGGAAAAGTCTTCATTACGTATTCAATGGACATAGCCAAGGAAATCATCCCCTTCACCACGTTTCTGATCAACCAGGGCTTCAAACCAGAAGTGAGTCCTTTCAAAAGTCTCATCCCACACTGAGATTCATGCCGAAGATGACTTTGCTCCTCTCCTCGTAGTGCGACATATTCGACACCCCCATCAGGAGAATGGGCATCACCAAGTGGATGGACAGCTTTCTAAATGACGTAAGTCTGTGCGCACACCTTCTCATATCTCCTGTGAAAGCTCACGGTGACGGGGGCTGTCCTTTGATAGAAATCGGTGCTCATCATCGTGGTCATCAGCCCCAAGTACAAGAAGGACGTGGAGGGAGGAGGAGACGACGAGCACAGCCAGCACACCAAGTATATCCACAATCAGGTGAGGACCCTGCTGACCCTGATCCAAAGGTGGCTGGAGAGTACTAAAAGTGTTCTGGAGTTATCCCGTTGACTGTATATAAGAACTGACTGGCGTTCCAAACAGGAAGTGGCCCCAAGAAGCCAAAATCTTTAGACTTCTAAAGAGAAATAAACAACTATTACCATTCTAGCTACCTTTTTTAAACATCTTGCTAATCCTAATTTTTTTCACTATATTTTGTTGATGATGTGAGTTATTCAAGCTATAAACTGACCAATCAGATGCCTCCATAAAAGTAGGTGGTGCCTGATGACCCCCACCGCCAACATCTGATTGACAGATTTCATGTAGCGCTTTAAAATGATAGGGGTTCCAGTAAGATCATCCCTAAGCCAAGAGTGGTTGCCATAGAAATGATGACTTAGACTAGGGGTCGGCAACCTTTAACAGTAGAAGAGCCATTTGTACTTGTTTTCTACTGATCAAAACCTAGAAAGAGCCGAGCCGCATAGATATACTTTAGCCCTTAAGAAATTTGGATTTGCATTCATTACCTTATTTTTTAAATATCACTTATGTCTATTTTTTGGCACAAAAATATTAAAAGAAACTAGCATTTCTCTTTTTTTTTTAGTATCTTAACTTTTACCTTAGTAGATGCTAAATTAGCCAAAAAGCTAGCTTGTTCCTCCAAAATAGCCTTAAATTCCTCAGATCATTAAATAAAATAAATGAATAAATATATTTTGAATGTTGCTAAAATAGAATCTAAACTCCAAATTAACCTTAAAAGCCCCACTAAGTAATAAATTAGCCAAAAATGTTAGCATGTTGCTAAAATACTATCTAAACTTCAAATAAGCATAAAAACCGCAGTAGAGGTCAAATTAGCCAAAAAAGCTAGCTTGATGCTTAACTACTAGCTGAACTCCAAAATAGCCTAAAATGTATCAGTAAACTAAATTAGTCTAAAACGTTAACAATATGCTAAAATAGAAGCTAAACTCTAAATTAGCCTAAAAAAATCAGTTGATGCCAAATTAGCCAAAAACGTTAGCATGTTGCTAAAATAGAAGCTAAGCTATATGGGAGTGAAATATGTCCAATTTTCAGCAGGAATGAAGTATAAATGGAGTAAAGGCGATTTGATCCAGAAAGGCCGATGAGTTTGAGTAAAAATATTTCTCATTATCCATGACTGAGATGGACAGAAGGTGTGGTCACATGTTCTTTTCATTAACATTGAGATAATGTTAAGTCCCACTCAACCAATTATTTTGATCTATTGTTAAAATGTTCGCGGCAGTATTTTAATTATGATTATGACTTTTTTAGCCAACATTTAAAACTTGTCATTTTCTTGGACATAGTTTCTGCAGAGCGGCAGAAGTTGGATTAGAGATAAGAGGGCAGAGATTCATTTCTGAGTTGAGGGTTGAACTGTTGGTTTGGAGCCACCCTGATCCCCTTCCCTTGCCTGTTGTTGAGAGCTCTCTGTTTACATGGTCAACCGATATTTGCAGTGCAAAAAAAAACCCAGCAATTTTAGAACTTTTTAGCCGTACAGTATTAGCCAGATGAAGACGAAGAAATACAATCTTTATAAAACTGCATTTTTCGTCTGCTCCTGATTTACAATGATTTGAATAAAGAAATACTCAAAGATAGAATGTTAAACTTAATTTTCTTTATATATATATGTCCTCTATTATGAGAAAAACGGTACAAGAAAATGTTAAAAACACCATCTTCATCAGAGTGGGTCTTTAAAAACAGTTTTTTTAGCTAGGTTGTCAAAATAATGTCAACAAATTGACCATAAAAAGAAAAAAATTACAATCAGAGGACAAAATAAGATTGTATAATTTGCTGTCTGATTCCATAATCAGAAATAAGATTAAAACTGTGTGTGAACTATTAATCTGGATATTGTTTTATCATTTCCACAGATCCAGAATGAGTACATTCAGCAGGGCTGCCTGAACTTCAGATTGGTTCCGGTCTTGTTTTCCAATGCAACTAAGGTAAGATTTAACTGCACAACCGGAGTTAATCTGGTTACATCAACAAATACGCTTTTAGATTACTAAAAATCTAAACTTTTGATGAGAACCTGATATGTGGTTTTGCTTTTTTATGGTCTATTTACTTATTAAATGATTCTAAAAATACAAATACTACTTTCTGTGCAATCATTTTTTATTACAAATGTTGAAACTAACGTTATTGAACTGTTGTTTCATGACTTTCTCTGGACCGTAGTTCAGACGATCCAACTCTCTTTACCTCCTTTTGGCAGGCAGACGTTCCCAGCTGGATGAAGAACACCCGGATCTACCGCTGGCCCGCCGACAACCAAGAACTTGTGCTGCGTCTACTGAGAGAGGAGCGCTACATCATCCCTCAGCCAACCCCTGAAGTCAACATATTCATCCGTCCTGTCTGAACCATTCAAGGACAAATCTGGATTTATACTGAGTTTCCTATTTCTGATCCATTGTGGACCTTTGGTTTAGGAATTACTTTTTCACTTGTTGATCTCAGAGTGTATGTGACAGAATTTAACCTTTGACAAACTCTTACCTGAAACACTTGTGAAAGTGTTTATTGAGCTTTATTCCAAGGTTGTTTACTATTTTTCTAATTCATCCATGGTTTGATTTACTTATCTTTTTTTTAAAACACACTACAGAAGATTTAAGCTTATGGTTGCCATCACAAACCAGCAGGTGGCACCACGTCTCCATCAAGGAAAACCCCTGTTTTCTTTGTATTTCTTCACAATAAAGGAATAAATTGCTGAAATACATTGTGATCAAATGTTTCATGAATAAATTCCTGTTCAGTGAAAGGACGTTTCTTAGAAAAAAGCTTCAGGCGGGGGGAGGCCTAACTGTCAGACGCCGTCACCACAGCGAACACCAGTGGTGAACTTAAAAGGAAGCCCTGCGGATATTCAGGTTTTTATCAGCTGCAGCAGAACCTGCTTTCCACCAATAAATCCACAAAGTCTGTTCAAGTTCCTGGTCACTCAATGTGGCTGAAGCCGTTTCCATCCTGCTTTTGTAACTGGAGGATATAAATCCTACACCTACCTAAGTTCTCGATTCATTCACCAGTTTAGATTTATCTTGTAGTTTTCTACTTCGTTTGAGCTCCTTTAAGGCCTGTTCGCAAGTGAATGGTTCAGTATCACCAAGAAATGCAGACTTATAAGAGCAGCAAAGAAACACAATGCAAGAGCTGGTGGGAAAAAAGAATAAACAATAGGGGAAAAAAATACTTTTTTGGCATAAAAAGTGATGCAAAAACTTGTTCTACTTCACTACTTTTATATTAACCTTTAATTCAATCTACTTTTTGAAGAATTACACAAATATCAGATGAATCCAGTGATTTTTACATTAACACAAGCTTATGATTTTATGTTTTTATGAATAAACCCAAGGGTTAAATACAAAAAGTATCTGAAACAAATGAATTCCAGCTGTTTCCTTAGTTGTACCGCGGGACCAATTGAAAAAAGAGAATAGTTTTTGCACGAAAAGTGATTTAAAAATGCTTGTAAAGTTGTTCCACTTCACTAGTACAATACCAACCTTTGCACGGTGCTGTATGAGTAATAATTAAACTTAAATGGAAAAATTGGACTAACATCAAGTCAATCAGGGGCTTTGTTCGCTAAAATTAGGCTTTTTTTCTACAAGTAATAAAGATTTAATGTTATTTTTTTGTCAGAACCCCAAAGGGTAAACACAGCAAGAAGCTTGCAGCTCTATTGCAAGACAGGAGAAATAGAAAAAAAGAGAACAATTTTTGCCCCCCAAAAATATGTGAAAACGTTTGTAGTTGTTCCACTTCACTACCCCACTATTATCCTTTACACATTGACTTTTGAGCAACAATTTGACTAACTAATTGAAGAATTAGACAAATATCAGATTATTCAGGTGTTTTTTTTCAATGATACAATTCTTTTTGATTATTAGAACTTTAATATTTTATGTGTTGTTTTGTGTATTCTATGGAACTCCAGCCAGGTGTTACAAAAAATAAAGAAATTGTTCCCTCAAATTAGCATTTCGTGAACTCAAAACAGTATTTTTTGTGCACAAATTTGCATGTTGTGTGCACAACATGCAAATTTGTGCACAAGATACTAATTCAAGAGCACCAAACGCTAACTTGTGAGCACAAACTGTTATCTAGTGTTCACAAAATAACAATTTGTAGCAACTAAATACAAAATTGAGGGAACAATTTATTTATTTTAATAACATGCCCAGGGATCTGTAGTAATCAGCATGTTTTTCTTCCGACACATTTGTATAATGATCTTTACTATATTTGATTTATTTATTTTTTGTCACATGTCAAATTACCAAATTGGCCTTAGGTGGTAATGGGGTGAATTTACTTTAAGAATTTCAATGTTTTCGTGGAGCGTTTAGTCGAAATACTTAACTTTTGCACTTGTCTGTCATTTTTAGCTGGTTATCTACAAACATGCATCCACTGAAAATAGCGTTTAGTTCAATACACGATGAAAGTAATTTTAAAAAAAAAAATAATAATGTACTATGATTGATGCAATTAAAAACATTGCACGTCTGCACTTTCTAAGAGAAAACACGTTTATAAAGATAGTTTAATATAATTATTTAGATCATTTTCTATTGCTTGTTCAGCCTAAAAGTGATAACTTGTTACATTGTAACCTGAATAAACACAATAAACTCAGCAAATGATCTTCAAACAGCTTTTGCTTTGATCTTTTATTTTGCCGAATATTTTGGCAAATCCTTCCAAAATAAAGCTGGTTTTCCATTTTGACTCCATAAGCATGTGACCGTTGTAGGCTCTTATTCTGAAATCCGGAAGTGCGTGACGTCGGTGGTTTTGTGTTTTTTTACAGACCGTGTTTAGTGTGGCGGAACCTGGTATGGAAGAAGCAGAGCGCCGCGGAGGGGCAGCCTGGTGAACGGGACTAGCTGGGACTAGTTCTGGGACGTGATTTGGAAAGATAACGCCACGTACCGGAAGCCGGGGGGGAGCGTCTTCCGAGCGTGAAACAATAACACTACAGAGAATTCACGAGGCGGCGGAAGTTCTACGACTCCAACATGGAGCTGGTCGCAGTGGGGTTCTGGACCGAACACCGCCGCGTTCGGATGTAGCTCTCCGCGGCTGCAGACGGTTAACCCCGTCAATCTATTTTTTTCCTTTTCTTTTTGTTTTTTCGGGCTTCCCCTCCGCCTAGTTTGATCGCCGTGACAGCACACCCTCTGGCTGCTCCTCTAGCCCCCCTCAGCGGTAGTTTTTTGTCAGCTTCCCCGCTGGTGTGACCCTCCAGGACGGACAGGGCAGTCATGCTCTCCGTGCGCATCGTCACCGCAGACTACTACCTAGCAAGTCCCATCAAAGACCTGGACGTGACCTACTCTCCGTTCAGGGAGAGCGACGTGAAGAGGGTGCCGGTGGTCCGGATATTCGGTGCCACACCAGCCGGTAAGTGTCTTATTTTCCCGCCGCCGCCGCATTGTTGATGGAACGTCGGTAAAGAGGCGTTGCAGGGTGTTGACACGCCGCCTCCTCTGCTGCTGCCGCCGCCGCTACACGGGGCGACGCTTCTCTGCACGCGGCCCCGCTTTGTCTCCGTCCGCCGGGCGCGTGACACGGACAGCCTGCATGCTTCCTTTGGCCGAGATCTTTTTGTGTGCATGGCAACCTGTGGAGTATAAATATCTCAATAAAAAAACTGTTTTCTTTTTGTTTGGAATGAAAAAAAAAATAGATGCAGAAAGAAGAGAAAAAATAGATCCACCCAAATATGAGGCTTATCACTGACAATCAAAATGTGCATCCCTGCAACGTCTGGTTCCTGCCACCTCTTTGTCAGCCATTGTTCCTCCATAAGAACTTACTTTATACAATAGTCTGATTACCTGTCAACATAATCGGACCACCAAGATCCATTTTCTTTGTCAGAGTCTAGATTCCCAGTGGAGGACAGTGGGAGTTGGGGTTGGATCACTGCAGAAATTCCAGGATTCCTCCCCACACTCATACACACACTGTATGCATCTCCAGTGGAGATTAGAGATTCTGTTCCTGGGATTGAAGTTAAAAAGAAACTGACGCCCTATTGGACTAAATAATGATAGATGCCTGCACGTTAGATTCCATCTACTGGTTGATGTTGCCAAATGTGTGATTTAAAGAATCCAGGATGATTAACAGATTTAACACTTGCAGACATTATTGTCTTTGAGTTGCTGCCCTCCACCCTGGCTGGACTCTGCTCATCTGCGTGACTTTGTTTCCTGCAACCCAGTCACCTCTGTACAGCGTTGGAGCTGAGAACTGCACCCTGAAATTACCCGCTCCGAAATGTTTGGCTCACTCTGTAGGACGAGCTTTGTTTCACTGGCGTGGAGGGAGGAGCATTAGTCAGTCGTGTTTGAGAGTGGTGTCCCTGCACCATGCGATTTCCGACTGCAGCCCCCCGCGGCCTGGATTCCTTGTCCTTCCCTGACCTAATCCACGAACCCCCTTCTCGTCACGGCAGCCTGGCGTAACCTGATGCCACACTTCCTGCGTCTATTCTCTTTGCTTCTTCAAGCATGTGGACTGTCCTGCTGATCCCCACGCTGCTTCTGCAACAAGCAAAGCAGATTCCTCATGCATATGTGGCTTTTCAGAACTGGTATCGGCTGCTCTTCAATGGTCCGTAAACCCCTATCTCTGTGGAGGATTGCCAGCACCAATTGTCTTAGAATTGCCAAAAAGAACCTATGAAGGATTATTAGTTGAGTGCACAACCAGTCGACCTGAACGCGTGGACTCTCTGAAATGGAGGGCCCCTCTCTGCTGGAGGTACCCCTAAATCCTTGTGGAGGAATTCCTCTTGTGTCTATTAACAAGATAATAAGGAGACTCAGGGGGTCATGATTTCTCTCACTATTTACTCCCATCTTCCTCCCAGTTTGACCCACATGTTTTATTGTCTTTATCACTTTGGGTCTTTTTTGAAGGCAGTAAAGCCCTATCTAAGTATACGCTGTAAATTTAGCACAACACACGTGTTTGACACTTTTAACATAAACATGCAAATATTTGCAGGATGATTGTAACAATTCACTTTCCCCGCAATTTGGCTCAATGGTAAATGGCATTTTCCTAATAGCGCTTTTCTTTACCGTCTTTGAAGGCCCAAAGCGCTGTAGAGTCACAGATCCATTCACCAAATCATGCACACGTTCACACTCTGGTTGTGGCTATTGTGACTGCCAAACACTGGCGCCAACCTTCCACCAGAGGCAATTTGGGGTTCAGTGTCTTGCCCAAGGACTCTTCGACACATGGGCGGGCAAGGCAGGAATCAAACCACAATCTTTCAGTCAGGAGTTGACCACCCTACTGCTGCACCACGGCCATCTCATGGTACGGAGATACGATTCGATTTTAAACCCAGAGTTGTGGCCTTTCTAGCAATCAATGATAGTAGCTCATCTAGACACTGAACCAAACAAGGGGTCAGCCCTATGAAATCTGTTTTGACGGAGGCCAAGACTTTTACTTCTCAACACCTGGAAATTAGCCTGTGATTATGGAACGTTTATCCCGTTAAAAAATAAAAATAAAAATACTGGTTCTACTTTGTGCCAGTCCCTAGCCCAGATAAAATACATTGTTGTATCAGGAAGGCCATCTGGCGTAAAACTCTGCCAAACCACCTGTGTAAATTAGTGAAAGTCAATCCACTGTGGCGACCCCCTGACAGGATGTGCCGCATGGCGAACAACTTTTGTTCTATAACTGAGAGTAAGGCCCAATCCGAATTCTTCCTTTCTCCCTTTCCCTTAGCCTTTCGTCTTAAATTGAAGTGGAAGTTGAAGTCAAAGTCGTGTCCGGGATTATTAATTTTTAAATTTCACCCTCTAAACGGAGGGGTCCAAAGTCCACCATTGTGAGGGTAAACTGCGTCGCGCTGAGAAGCGCTTTTCTTCACGTGGGTGCGCTATGAACCACAGACGTTTACATTTAACTGTAAGTAATGACTTTTTGTTGTAGCACGGCCTTTTTGAAGTTATAAAACTGCTGTTGTTATGTATATTCAAGCACTGGAAGCTCCGTGCTAAAGCTAACGGACCGGTGATTATTGATGATGTCAGCGAACAAAAGTCACATCCGAAATATTAGACGCTATTTTTTCACAACTCTCCGAGTGGAGGGCTAAATTACTTGGAAGGAAGAAGGGAAGAAGGCACAGTCTTCTGATTGACAAGTGACCAGCCAATCTTGATCTCTGAAGTGGACTTACTGAGTGTGTAATAGTGACTATTCAGGTTGTTTTTTCCACTAATTTCCCATTTTTTGGCAAAGATTTGAGGTCTGTCTAAGCCTGTAATGAGTGTCCAAATACTCTTGTTGTTCACATCCTGTCAGGGTCGCCACAGAACTAACAAGCTCTTTGCACAACCCGTACAAGTTGTACAATTGCTTACTGCAGCTTGTAACAAACTGTTGGTCAGTCAGAACCAGGACCAAATGGTTCTTTTAGCGTTAACTATAGAGACCCCTGGTTTAGAGACATTACTGGGCCTATGAGGCATGCTTTTGGGCGGAGTGATTGGAGAAAAACACAAATGCATGAGAAGAACATACAAACTCAATGCAGAAAGGTCCCAGCTGGGATTTGATCCAGGGCCGTCTTGGAACGAGTGCTAACCACTATACCACTGTCTAGCCCATGAGATGTCTGAGGTGACTGTAAAAGAATCACAGATTTTCCCACATTTTTGATCCAGGGATTGATTTTCCATGTTCAAATCACATTGTGCAAACCTTTGAATCTTTGAATCTTGCAACCTCTTTGTGCATCAACACATCTTTTTCCGTATTAAAGCAGCTTATCTTAGATGTTTGCAGTTTACTGCTCAGGCTGAACCTGCAAAGATGTCTCAGTTTTCCAAAAACTAAAACAGGCTCAGTCTCCACTATCAGCTAGAGCTTTTCTGGTGGTTACTATCAGGTTTCATGGTTGCTTGCTCTGACATATTCCTCAACAGGCAGTCAAACTTCAGTAAGTAAACAGTCACCCCCTCTGCTCACACGGGTCTGCAAAAATATAGGCAAGTACTAGCCTCATTGGTAAATGGTCACTAGTTCTTCCATAGATAGACTTACCTGGTGTTCATGTGATTGAGCTTTGACAGGAAGGGATTTACCTCAGGGATTAACACTGTTGTTTGCATTAAATCTATATCGGCCAACAACTGCATAAAAATGTATTTGTATCATCTGATTATTAAAAATTTTTGTAATATATTGAAATCTTCACAGCTTTATTTTTTTTAATAATCATAGTTGTATAAAGACTGTAAAATGCCTCACTTTTCTCAGACAGACATGAACATTTTCACCTTTTCTCTCTTGTTTAAACCCTCAAAGTTCAAACTTTCTTTGAAAAAGAAGTCAAATATTATAAAAGGATACCAACATTCTGTTGGCTATAAAGTTTTCAAGTTGCCCTTTTTTTAGTTGTAGACGTACATGGATGTACACAACACATACTGCATATGGAACTATTTTTCTACAAGTGGATGTGTCAGAGGGGAGTGAAGCAGGAATACTGTGACCTATCGATTTTAATTTGTACCTAATAACTGAAAGCTTTTATAAAAGCTTTTTTTTTCATCTGCTTCTGATTTATCACAATTTGAATAAAGAAATACTCAGTAACGGTCTTATTTTTCTTGGTTTATGTCCTCCATCATCAGAAAATTGCTAAAAATAAAGTGCTAAAAACACCAAGAACACAATTTTCATTTGAGTAGATCTTTAAGACTCTTCTTGTTTTTGTAGGAAAAGAAACAGACATTTGGAGGAAAATACATCAGATGTTTATGGTCGCACACACAGACTCCAGATGTTTGTTAAAAATGTGAGATCTTAACTTCAGTTTCTTCAAACTTACCACTATAACTGGTCCACAATCAAGTGTCTTCTATAGATTTTAGGCACCATCTTTGTTCTTATGGCCTTAGCTGCATTGCAATGGCGGTAAGTCCAAGTCTGCACAGTTTGGATCAGTTTGGCTCGTGGCCTCAATTCAGGTGTTCACATTGAAGCACTTGAAATATTATCGGTGGCATCATGTGTGCTTCAGCATTGTGTATACAGTATAGCATTGAAGCAACACGTTCATTCCAAGAGCAGATCCAGCTCATGTAAGGAGCTGCAGTGTGACTGAACTAAAGCCGTCATCTCCATGGTGAGGGGCTGGTTTGTTTTTGTTATGCCTGCAGGAAGAAGTCCAGGTCTGGTGTGAAGCAGTGTGCATCTTGTAGGGTCTGCAGAGTTCTTCTCTCCTGGAGAGCTTGTTTGTTTCCTGGTTCTTGTGACGCAGCCCTGTGGTTTGCAGAGAGAGGCCTCACGTGGGCACACAGTATCAGGTCATTTTAGGTCTTGTTCCAGTTTATGACAGACTTCCTCAACCCCTTGTGGGGGCTCCTCACCGCTGCAGCAGGACTCCGTAGACTCTCATGGTCCATCAGGACTAAGCTGGTAGTTTAGGTAGGTTAGGAGAACTGGAATGTTTAGGAGGAGTGGCTGCTCTAAACTTGCAAACAGTGCTATTCAGCTCGGATTGCTAATAAGGCCTCTTCAAGTGTGCACGTGGCTGGTATAGTCACGCGAGCACTTGAAGGGGCTTTTTGCACAAACCCAAACAGAATAATTAAGTTCTCATGTGGAGCATGGGGTGGGGAAGCTTGCTGTAATTAGAGCAGAGTTAAAATAACTGTCGTGGTGCAGAACTTGGAGACTTTGCACTGGGTTTTCTTCAGCTAAAACTGTTGTTTTTTTTCTTTTCTTTTTGTTCTGGGTTTTCCAACTGGATAATATAAGGCAGGACACCCATCCAGCCCCCATGATCCACCAGACAGGCTTTATTCTTTTCTGAGATCTTTTTATAACTACATATTATGAATTATGTGTGAAGGTGATGGAGCATTGATCTTTTTTTTCTGTTTCTTAAATCTTTAACACTGAAGATGTCACCGGTGACATCTAAATAACACATTTTCTTTGACATACCAAAACTCTTGCACCATTTATACGATCAACATGGAGAAAAGGGGTTTTTCGTATTGTTTTGTACCATTTTGCAACACTTCACTAATGTAAAATGTTGCATAAATGCTCAAAGCTACTTTTTTTCTGCAACAAAATCAGCTGGAATTGTGTGAATTGCACAAAAGTTGAAGAGTTACAGTAGTCAAAAGAAGGCCAACACTGGGACTAAAACTTCAGTCATTTGGCTGATTTCTATTGGTGTTGCGTTGACACAAAAAATAAAATTTTTATTTATCTCTCTGACTTTACTTCGTTTACTTTGTCTCCATCATGTCTGCATCCGTCAACTGTCCCTAGGCAACGCAGGCTTTACCTATGAGATCTATTTATAGGCAATCGATGCGTCGATTTCTCTGCAAAATGACAGAGAAATAGGAAACTTTTCCCAGGTTTCAAAACAAAAACTTCTTTTGTACTTTCAAAATAAAAATATATAGAATTGTATTTTATATTTAAGGTGACATGCCCTGTAACACGGGCGCTAAAACACTCCCACATCCTCTTGTCCTGAGAACAACTCTTTGACCCAGCATGCCTTGCGCGCCTCGGGTCACATGACCGCGACCGTCCAATCGGCAGTCTTTATTAATCCCAAGCAGGAAGCGACCAGACACACACGTTGCTGAGCTGGGACTCTCTACCACTCTGATTGCCCATGGTGAGAGGCGACGGGCTGGGGTGGGCTTACTTGTGAGCCCCCAGCTCAGCCGCCAAGTGTTGGAGTTCGTACCGGTGG
>NC_050535.1:10565938-10655344 GCF_002922805.2 Oryzias melastigma
AAGTCTTCTGATGAAAAATCTGACGAGTGTAAATTATTATACTTCCAGTAGGCTTCTTTTGTCATAATTCGGGTAGTACATGCTACATGCCCTCAATAGCACACATTAACACAGCCCATAACATCAGCGCTCATTTTTGCAATGGACAATGAAAGTTTAATTTTGAAACCTTAACATCATTTATGACACAATAACTAAGTGAGGAAGAAGAGGACATAGGGCCAGATTACCAAAAGCTTTGGATGTTGATGGTGAGTAAATCTTTATTTTAATTTCTTCTGTCACAGCCAATCCTCTTGAATCAGAACAGAGACACGACATAGACACGACACGACATAGACAATCAATTGACGGTTGTGAGATGGACTCCCCATTCAATGGAAGGGAGACGGACCCATGCAAATAAGGCGTTAAAGGGTTAAAGATGTCTACAAATGAAGTCATGTCACGTTTAAGTGAGGGGGTTGGTGTGAGACAGATCTAAGGTGGGGCCGGTTGTGACTAAAGATTTAGATTCACTTACAGGGATTATTCTGTGCAGTTACAGCCTTAGTCACATCCACCTGGACTGGGGTTTACCTGTACGAGTGTTGCAAGTTTTTGACTTGTCCGGGTCTGTGGAGGGTCATAGAGAGGCGAGGCTGTATCTTAAGGAAGTGATGGTGCGTCTTGGAGTTCCCTTGAGGTTTGTTAAAAATGGAAGGTACAATTGTCGTGCGTGTGGTAAGTGTATCGTAAGGTATCATGCACTTATGACATACAAGTGATGCTGTCATATAATGTCCTGTAGTTGTTAGAGAAGTCTTGGTTTTGACAGCCTTTATGTCTAGATACATGCTGGATGCGAGGGGAAAAATGGGTATGGGGCATGCAAGGAGCATACACCTATCACGTGAACAGCACTAACAGGCCAGTCTCAAAGATTTGGGGAGTTTTAAATAGGAAAATTTTGTTCAGCACACCTTTTTTAATTTGTCAATTTATGCAACTAAAATTAAAACAATGTCAATTAAGGCCCAATCTGAATTCTTTACTTCCTCCTTCCCCTTAAATTTGCCCTTCAAATGGAGAGTTATGAAAAAAGTAGTATCTCATAGTGTCTTGGAGTATCTTTTTAAAAGCGCTATATGAATAAAATATGTTATTATTCATAATTTTGACGTCACTTTCATCAATGACATCACCAATGCTAGTGTTAGTGCGGAGCTTGCAGCAATAAAATACACATAACAAAAGCAGTTTTATAACTTTAAAAAGGTCATGCTACAACAAAAGTCATTACTTACATTTGTAAACTTCTGTGGTTCAGAGCTCACCCATGTGAAAAACGTGCTTCTCAGTGTGACAAGGTTTACCCTCGCGACAGAGGACTTTGTATCCCTACGCTTGGAGGGTGGAACTTAAAAAAATATATATTCCAGACATGGCTTAGACTAAAAATGCCCCTTCAAATGGAGGGATAGGTAGAAGGGAAGAATTCGGATTGGGCCTAAGTTACCCTTATTTTTAAAATACATAATCTTTTAGGTTTATCCTCACTCAGAGAGCCACATTGGAGTCACATGTGGCTTCAGAGCCTGGTGGTCAGCAAAGTATAGAGGATTATATCAAATTCATTGTTAAAGACCAATGTTAAAATACAATATGCTAAACCTTTTTCCCAAAAATTCCATGACCACATTTTACCAGCCTCTCACTTATAGTTGGTGGGCCCATGGGAGAGTGATCCCACATCATCACTATGGGCTTGGCCCTGCTGAAACCCATGGGTCCACGTGGTTAGTTTGCATGTCAGTTGTAGTGAAGAGGGAACTGAGTCAGAAAGCAAAGCTCTCAATTGACCCGTTGATCCTTGTTACACTACTCACTTATGGTCAAAAGAATGAGGTTCCATATACAAGAGGCTGGAACAAGTTTCCTCCGTAGGATGGCTTGGCGCTCCCTTAGAGATGTGGGTGGAGCTCAGTCACCTGGAAAGATCTTGGGTAGAGTTGCTACTCTTCCACATTGAGAGGAGCCAAGCATCTGGTCGGGACGCTTCTATTCGGAGATATTACGGGCATGTTCCACTGTATGGAAACCCCGGGGAAGACCCAGGACACTCTGGGGAGACTATAACCATGGGCTGTCCTTGGAATGCCTCGGGATTTCCCCAGAAGAGCTGGAGGAAGGAGGCAGGATGAGGAAAATCTGGACATGTTTGCTTAGACTGCTGCCCCACGAACCAAATGGATTTTTCTTCAATCTGGACCAAAATGGATTCTAAGAATCACAAAAACATTTTTGTTTTAGCGCATAATAAGTGGGTTTGTCAACTAGATGTTGCGTCTGTCGTACATTCGTGTTTGTTGTGTTCTTGAGTTTTTTTTCCAGCCGTCTCTTACTTTAGATTTATAGAACTGTCTTATGAAACTCTTCTCAGATGAATGGCTCACACTTTTCAGAACCCAGTTTAATACAAGCTGCGCTCCTCTGTGAGAGTGCTCAGAGGAAAAGTTGGGTTGAACTCTCGAGGGAAAAATGTGTCCTAGTTCCCACGTTTTTATGCCATAATTGTGCTGGAAAAGCAACTTATTTTCATTACTGCTTCTCTGGCTCCTGAAATCAGCTTCTTGTTTTTTTCCCCACCTCTAGCTCTTTCTATAGACACAAAATGAAGCACCCTATGTTTTTACTCTACGCAGTTCTATGTTTCTACTTCAGAAAACTAAATAAAGTGAAACTTTTTAAGTTACTGGGTGAAAATTGTCACATTTAGTTATTTTTTATCAATACTAGTTTGCACTCAATCATAAAGGCATTTGTCCAAGTAATGGAATGTGAATCCTGTGGATGATTTGAGTGTGAACTGACAGTGTGGCTCCACTGGTGTGAGAATGCGTATGAATGTTCCGGTGATGGTCAGAGGGGCCGTTGGCGCGTACTGGCAGCCACGCCTCTGTCAGCCTGCCCCAGGGCAGCTGTGGCTACAGTAGTAGCTTACCGTCACCAAGTATGAATGAGGTGTGAATGAATAATGGATACACAATGTAAGCACTTTGAGCGTCTGGAAAAGCGCAGATAAATCCAATCCATTATTATTATTATTATTATGACTCATTCAAGGACAGTTTGACTGACTTTAATCTGTTCTTTTCAATGTGAGAAAATTAAGTTCTCTAAGATTTCTGAGGAGAACGGAGAGGCGGACAGGAAAGGAGGACACAGGATGTTATCAGTGACTAGTTTAAATGATGAAGCAAACTAGTCTTAAAAGATAATATCATCAGTTGCAGCAAAAAAAGTGCAGTTATCTTTGTCAACTCTAAAATTCAAGTCTACAAACCTGAATTTATGGTACATACAGGGTTTACTCCACTTTCGCCCACCAGTGACCGATAACGGCTCTAGCAACCGTTGGACCACAAAACGTATTAATCAGGTATGAACTATTTCTGGTGGAAAGTTAGTGACTTTGAAGTGAACCCTATTTTTCTTATTAATTTAAAGTCAAAGGACTACTTTCTTTGTAGTAGAAGTCTAGATAATCTAAGACACTTTTTATTTGGTTAAAATGATTATAGTTGGATGTAAATCTCTCCTAACACACATAAGGCCTTTACCAGTTTTGTTAGTGATTCATGACCAAGTAATACTCTGATGGGATGTTTTCACCACTGGTTGATAAAACAAACCTGCAAGGAAACCGTTTATCAAACTGTAGCGTGTGATTCAGCATCGACCCTTCGTTTGTGCAACTCATGAATGTAGGTCAGATAATTGAATTTTTGTTTCACATATCAGTCCGTCATCCACCAGCTTGTAAATCCTCTTTACGCAGCAGTTAAACCTCTTTGTTTTAGTTTCAAAGCAGATAAGCTAATCTTTGAAGCATTGTTTCAGTTCACTGAAGTTTAAAAACGTGTTTCATTTCATGAAAGGAAAAGCAAACTTCTTTGAATCCACCCTGAACCTTTAGAGAAAATGGACCATTTAAATCTGAAAAAGACTTTTCTTGACCCATCTTGGCAAAGAAAATCCAAGGATGCTTTCACATTAAAGGCATGATTCACATTCATCCGTACGGGTCAACCCGTCTTGCAGGGTTTTTGGGTTGTACGAACCCATGGAGAGTTGTAGAGAGAAGCGACTGGTTCGATTGTCGTGTGTGTGTGTGTGGTATTGTGAAGTACTTGTAAGTACGTATGGGTGATGCTGTAGTATGGTGTCCTTACGTCCCACTGTAGTCGTTAAACTGCCCTTACGTCTAGATACAATATGTCTGTGTGATCAGAAACAGGAGAAATCGACACACAAATGAAGTTTTTCTGCAGTGCAGCAAATAGACAAGAGGTCGTGTTGTGTTCAGTGACATTACAATCTATAGAAATACACTAAACGCTGCCTGCTCTTCCAGGATTTAAAGTAGATGCTCTGCAGCTGTCTGAATGCAGATCATGGGGTGGGGGGCCTGATGTGGGTCAAAACCGCCCCCGCTGTTATTCCCTGTAATAACACGCTTTTTTGTGCTGACTGCAAGGCGGCAGCTGCATCAGCTGTGCGAACGGACTCCCGTTGTTTGTTGTGTGTAAAATGTGAGGGATCGTCATGTCGCCGATCTTCGTCGTGGATTTTTTTTTTTTGTCCCTTCCATCCTCCGCCGCCCCGCTTCTCACCTCCTCTTCCTTCTCGCCGCGACCAGCTGGCTGGAAACAATCACTTGTTTGTCTCTCCTGCTGTCTGTCAAGAGCTTTTTTTTTTTTTTTGCTTTGCTGCGCCTGTTGCTAGGCAACATAAGCAGAAGCTGCTATTGGCTGGAGTGTGTGCTGCTGCTCATCTTCTTCAATGCAGACTTTTTCTGTTGTTTTCACTTTTATTTAACAGCAATGTCTATCTGTGCATTTAAAATTCCTTATGCTCTAGTTAGAGCTGGGCTTTAAAATTTCGTATTTATATTGATATCAATAGATATTTATTTAAAGACCCACTCCCATCATCTTTAATCTATTTTCAAAGCATTCCCACAGGTCTTTTAACCATGATTATGCCGTTTTTATCCAAAATCAAGAATTTTTTCTAGAACATAGTTTCTGCAGAGTTCATCAAGAATTAGTGCTGCCACAAACGATTATTTTAATAGTCGACTAATCACTGATTATTTTTTCTGATTAGTCGACTAACTGGGTCAAGTGCAAGCTAAAAATTAGATATACAGCATTACCTGTGATAATTCTAGTGTGAATGCTGTATGTCGATTTTGGCCGCTTAAGATGTTAGTGCTGAAAGCTGAAGATGCTGAAATTGATAGCTGAAAATGCTGAAGCTGATGGCCAGCTAAAATATTAGTTAAATGCAAAATTAGCCTAAAAAACTGAAAAAAGCCTAAGTTAGCCAAAACAGCTAGCATGTCGCTGAAATATAAGCTAAACTTCAAATTAATCTGAAAAACTAAAAAAAAGCATAAATTAGCCAAAATATCTAGTATGTAACTGAAATATTACCATAACTCCAAATTAGCCTAAAACATTAATAAATGACAAAATAGTCCTAAAAACTAGCAGAATGCCATTAAAACTTTCAGCTTTACTACACTCCGATTCCATATAATATAAGGTAACAACTAATCGACTATTAAAATAGTCGACCACTATTTTAATAGTCGATTAGTCGTCTCATCGTGGCCGCCCTATAGCGAATTCCCCTTACAGTTGTAGGCAGGACTGTTGGTCCACAACCATTCGGCCCCAATCCCCTCCCCATTGTTGAGAGGTCTCTGTTTACACTCAAGCTTACAGCCCCTCACCTCCCCAAGCTAACATTACTGGTACAAGAAAATGTTAAGGAAAATTGGTGCTATATCCAACTGAAAAGTTTAGAGCCATATATCAGCTCAGACGAGGAAAACAAAGACGTAGATGGATCTATTTGTCTGAAAGTGAATCGAAATAGTATAAATAGAAATAAAATTTATTTTCCAATGCCATTTTTTTTTCTCCCTCTGATTGAGTGAAGAAATGATCAGAAATGCCATTTTGAGCCTAATTTCACAATTAGTCATTTTATCATCAGAAAAATGCCCTGAGAACATTTTAAAAAAAAGTATGATGTTCATCGGAGTGGGTCTTTTGAAAAGTGCAATCAGTTTATAGAATCACTTCATTTTTTCCTGGATTTTTTTTCCATGAAAAAAAATATCGACTCTTTGATATTTTTATGTAAAAAAAAAAGGTATTCTTAAATGTATTTGTGAACTTTGTATTTGATTTACTTTTTTTTTTATGAACACAATTTATTTTAAAATGTGAACTGAGTTAATTATTTACAATATGTGTTGTAAATTGAGTCAGTTTGTTGATGCTCATTAGCTGTACTTTCTGGTACTTCAGTCACTCAGCGTCGTCTCGTAGGAACTGGACGATAAAGTTTTTCATCTATCCTATCTGCTCTCCAAAGCTAAAATTCCATGTTGTGTCTTGACAAAATAAAAGCATTTATTCAACTCTTTTATTTTGAATAAATAAAAAATGTAATTTGACCAAACCTTTTTAATAGTTCAGTCTCGTTACATTTGAATGAGAACCAACGTATCTTGACACAAACTTTATAACAATATGGCCTAAATAAACCTAAATGGTGAAAATGGGCAGAAATGAGTCAAATTGTTGTTGTTTTTCTTTGTAATTTCTTTGTTGTGGTGCAGCAGAACAGCTGATGCTTTTTTCTTGTTTATATCAGAGCTCCATTTTGTCACAGAGGGAAAGTCTCATTAGTTGTTTGTGTTGCAGGTCAGAAAACGTGTCTCCACCTCCACGGCATCTTTCCGTACATCTACGTGCCGTACGATGGCTGCGGGCAGCCGCCTGAGCGCCACCTGCGGCAGGTGGCCTTCAGCATCGACAGGGCGCTCAACGTCGCCATGGGAAACCCCGCCTCCAGCGCCCAGCACGTCTTCAAGGTGGTGCTGGTCTCTGGCATGTAAGCGACTCATCACTAATCTGTAAAACGAAGACGTTTGGGGTGAAAGATGGAGGTTTGCTGACTGTTTGCCTGTCTTCAGGCCCTTTTACGGCTTCCACTCAAAGGAGAAGCACTTCATGAAGATCTACCTGTGCAACCCTCAGATGGTGAAAAGGTGAGTTCCCTGCAGATCAATTCCCATTAATGAGAACAAGAATCATTGCAGCTCCTGAAATCCAGACTGCCTCTTCAGTGTAAACGTAAATCAATGGCTGCTTGTAATCATTGATCGGCTGTGAGGCTCTCGGAGTGGAGGTTGTGCTTTGTAAGCATAACTTCAAAGAACATCAGAGGAAACAAAGGGGAGCAAAACAAGTATATTTGAAAGGAAAATATGTTAATATCCAAATTAAAATTGGTTTAACCCACAAAACAAATACGACTGATGAAGGATCTAAACTGTTGGCAAGTTTGCCTGATGAAGATTTGAGCTTTTTTAGGTAATTCAGTCTGTTGAGGACTAGAGGAGATAACTATCTGCTAAACAAAAGGTTCTAAAAGGGCGTTAGCTCATTAGAAATTCGCCTCTGAGTTGTGGGCGTGACTGTTGGCTCCGTGTTGCTTTGTTGGTTCTAATCAACTCTTTGGTGTCCCAGGGTGTGCGAGCTTCTTCAAAGCGGAGCCGTGATGAACAAAAGTTATCAGCCCCATGAAGGCCACATCCCCTACCTGCTGCAGCTCTTCATAGACTACAACCTGTACGGCATGAACATGGTCAACCTGGCTGCTGTAAAGTTTCGCCGCAGCCACAACAGAGGTGAGAGGCTTGTTCTAGATTTACAGATTTTGGCTTTGATTTGAACTTTTTAGAAGGAACTATAAACTTCAACAAATTGAAATATTTTATTTTTGGTCTAATGTGTCCTCAACTTTAATTCCTAAGATCAGAAAGATAATTTCACTTTGTTTTCAGACAGTAAATCTCAAATTTATTCAATTTACTTGAAAAATTTACTTAGGATTTATTTTAAAAAAAATACAGTTTCTCTATGAAATGTTATTTGTTCAGTCATATTGTTTATATAAAACTATATAATTTGTATTTTTCCTCCTGATACCCCTGATATAAAATATAAACAGCAAATCACCACCTTTGACTGTATATGAGAAGTGGACTGAGTGACCCCTCCCCCTGGCATTCCCAACAGGAAGTAATCGCTGGCCGAAAGAAGCCAAAAACTATAGACTTCTATAAACGAATAATCCACTATTAGTCATCCTATTTGTCAGAATAACAATTTTTGCTCTGCTATCTTTTTTTTACACATTTTTGCCAATCCTAATTTTTTCATTTATTTATTTTGTTATTTTCTTTATTGCAAGTTATTCAAGTTATAAACTGACCAATCAGATGCCACAATATAAGTAGGTGGTCTCACATCGAACATTAGAAAAATTTGACCGACAGATTTTGTGGCCTTCCAACAAGCTCACTTCTGATTGGTGAGAGTGATTGCCATAGAAACGATGACTCAGACCGACTCAGATTACTGCTCACTGACAATTTCTGGATGCAACATGGCGGCGTCCATGTTGCAAAAAAATGGCGACTGAATTGACTTAATTTCCTTTGAGCAATTTTCTAAGGTTGAGTCATAGACGTAAAGATGTTGCGGCTTTCTTCCTGGTGACCATGGAAACAGGTGTAGGAGCTCTGAAAAGCTTCCTGTCTGAACTCCAGAACTCAGTTTCTGTCGGAGGTTTAGGTGGGATTTCCAGTCCCGGTGACTTTTCAGTCAGATTTCCTCATTTCCTGCTCTGTTTGATCTCAGATTACCCCTTTTATCTCATCGGTCCGTCTCCCAAAGATTCTCTTATCTCCACGTCTGATAACTTCAACAATTCTGGGCTTGAAGTTCCTCACCTCAGCTCAGAGGAACGGTTTTCTAAATCTCCTCACGCCTCCTTTGTCAGCGAATGCAACACCTGTTTACGACTTTGTCTTTCAAGATGGAAGTTCTTAATCTGGGATCAAGAGGAAGAATGATAAGAAGCCGGGCTGAGTAAATTGACCTCTTCAGGATGAATGGAGGCATTAAAGTGTGCTAAAGCCCGTCACACAGCTTTAACTTTAACTAAAGTTTCACAGCTCACAAATTCTTCAGAAGGAATTTGTTCTGTAAACATTTTCATGTGAGTTTTGAACTTTTTCAAAACATGCTTTGACTTCATAATGTTTATGATGGTCACAACAACAAAAAAAAGATGTTTTAGGGATAAAAAAAACAGATTTTTCTGTCCTGATAATATGAAGTTTCTGCTGTAGTGACTGGTTTTACTGACTGTTTTTATGGCAGATGTGTGGGGTGTAGTTGCTTCTACTCCTCCATTAATTAAATAAGTTTAGATTGATTTTATTGGCGTTCAAAAGTCTCTACAAGTAACTGGAGAAATAGTCAGTTTGATCTGGAGGAGAAAATGTATTCCCATCAGTTTTTTTGTCAGTAAAGACGTTTTTTACACTTCCTTCTACTTTTGGCTGCCTTGAAAACAGAAGTGAAGCCAGGTCAGTTCACCATTTACCCCAAAAGGTGTCTTATTACTCAAGCGAAACAATATAGAAGAGCCCAATTTCACAGATGTAACGACATTCCAAACAGCTCCAGTTTAACACTCAGCAGCTGTTCTGAGATACATTTTATAGACCAAATCCTTTTACTTTGTATTCAAGATCAACATTATGCTTTTATGGGAGTGTGGGTGGCGAAGTGGTCGGCAATCTCACCTCACAACGAGAAGGTTTAAATCCTGGCTCGGTTCTTTCTGTGTGGAGTTTGCTGGTTCCCCTCATGAACGTGGGACCCCCACCTTCCTCCCACTGCTCAAAAATGTGCTCCTTTGGTTGATTGATTAGTCCCTTCACCCGTCCAAGTGCTGATATGAGCTCCAGAAACCCCTTGACCCTGCACTGGACAAATAGAAGATGTATGGTTGTTGGCATGGTTAGAGCCTTTCTGAGCATGCCTAGAAACTGTGAAGCACGATTGTCTCCATGACTGAGCAGTTGCTGAAAAACTAGCCAACTTTTGTCTCGCATGATCACTGGGGTTATTTATGCATGATTAAGGTAAACTATATTTTAATTAAAATCATTGTTTGTTTTTTTATTGCTCATTGTTAATGGAGCTCCTCTATAGTTGTTGTTTCTATCCAGTATTGAGGACATAATGTTTTAGTCACACGATCCCGTATGAGTGCTGCGAGTTTTTTGGTTGCCTTAGCCTGTGGAGGGTCGTAGAGAGGTCAGGATGAAGCTTAAGTGTCTTGCAGTTCTCTCGAGGCTCGTGCGGCTGCCTTAGGGGACGTCATAAAAATGAAACGTACTTTTTTTGCCCATGTTGTTGGAGTATCATGAAATATTTGTAAGGCTGAAGTAAGTTTGTCCATTTTTTGTTCGCAGACTGCTCATATCCATCCATCTAAGGCACAAGTTGGACATTTCCTTTTAACTTCTCTGCCTCTGATTTCAGAATCCGATCCAGACAGAGCCGGTCCAAGCTGTCGGCCCAGCGTCAGTCCATGGAAGAGTCCCTGCAACTCCAAACTCAACGACAGCACCTTAGGAGGCACCTACGTTGTCTGGGAGGAGAATGCTTTACCCAGGTGAGGATTACCCTCTGCAAGGCATCCACAACCGTGAACAACTTAGCCTAAAAGTTACTCGTCTGCTGCAGCTCCTTAGTCCTGGATGAGGTTGAGAAGCAGAGCACCTGTGAGCTGGAGGTCGACGCCGTCGCCGTGGATATCCTCAATCGCCTTGAGATTGAAAGTAAGATTAAGGATGTCTGGATACTCTTTGCATAAAAGGATCACAGTAGAAGATACACAGTAGAAGAAGGAATTAATCGTTGGAAATTCATTTTTCATCACTTTGTTATTGCAGGAAGATTTTTGCCCCGCCCCTTTTAGGCGCTGCTCCAGATTTAAATAAACAAATACTCCTAAAATGCAGTTTTAATCTTAAGTTCTTTTTTACATGTCTTCCATCATGAGAAAAATGACACGGGAACATGTTAAAAAACACAAACAAACAAAAGATACTAATTGAAGCTCAAAAAAACAAACTGGAAGTATTTTTATCTCAGCTGGAAAAACATCTTCAAGTGAGCATATTAACAGTGCGGTTTCCTGATTTCTGTTTCGTCCTAATTCAGCTTCGTCTGATGAAACGCGTTACAATTTATGTTTGTGTGCAGACCAGGTCGGCAGAAACCCAGGTCTACAGGCCATCTGGGAGGATGAGAAGCAGAGGAGGAGGAAGAGGGAGCAGTCTTCACAGATTGAAAACCCACAGTCACAAGGTAACAAAAAAAAGTTGACTTTCAGACTTTTCTCTTTGATCTGCTTTGATTCTTTGTTCTTATCACATCCTCTTTCATGTGTAATACATTCCCATAGTGTCTTGTGATGATGCGATCAATCTGGATTTTATGCAACCATTCATCCAGTTTGAAATAATGTCAATTAATTAATCTGTTAGAAACAGATTAATCGAGTCGTTGTGTGAACACCGTCTTCGCCATTTTGGGATTCAAAATGAGTCATTGCAGCAGATTTCTATCATGTTGATCTGGTGTTGTGTGCATTCAACTGTCTGCCTTTGATCAGTTCCCGCTGAGTTGGTGCCAAGACAAAATAAAGGCTGAAATTAAATATGTAGACAATAAATATTAAGATAAATAATAACCTGACAAATTGTCACCACTGAGTCTGCTGCCATTCTTCCCGTTTGACGATTCATTTGTGTCTTCATCCTGCAGAAATCAGTAAAAAGAGATGCTTGAATTTGGAGCTTTTCTGTTGCACACTGAGATTTGACTGTCATTTCTCAACTCCAGGGGTCTGCAACCTTTAACACTTCAAGAGCTATTTGGGTCAATTTCTCGCTTACAACATCCTAAGAGGAGCCACAAAGTCTTATTCACACATTTTTTATATAAAATGTAATTCAATTTTAAATTACAATATTACGTCATCTTGATCGACACCTGTAGGGTCAAAGGTCACCTGTCAAAATGAGTTTGATGGAAAGTATATTCCTATTCTCTCTGACATTGATTTGTTTTTATATTAATGTAACTATTATGATAACTGTAAAAAAATTGGCAAAATAAAATGAACCTTTTTTTTACTTGAAAAAGTTAATTATTTTTGTCAGATTTCACATGACTTCCTTTCAAAATAAAAGACTTCTTGTGTCACATACATCATCTTAATGCAGCAAATCATTCCATTTTCAATTTTCAGACAAACATTTTCAAATCAAAAACTAAATCAGAGCTATTTTTTTTACAAACACTTAAAATCCTTGAATATGTGAAAATCAGGCACTCTAAAAGCTTCTGATACGCAATGCTCTTCAACTGTTTGTAAATGAGAAAAATAAAATTTTACTCTTTTTACTCCTTTTTAAAAATGTTATATTTTACTTTAACCAGAGAGCCACAATGGAGGGGTCAAAGAGCCACATGTGGCTCCGGAGCCGCAGGTTGCAGATACCTGCTCTACACTAAAGTTCCAAATTTTTACCTGTTGAATGCTTGTCTCCAAAATGGCAGACAGTGGTGTGCATGACGTCACTGCAAGTGGTCTATAACCATGTATTTTTATCTGCTGTCGTCTGACTTTCAAGACATTGGGCTAAATCTATCATCTGCACAGAAATGATAGACATGATTAGAAAGGCTGCCAGTATCTTTGCTTATAAGAGAACAGCAGTGGGCCCAAGACTAAACTTTGGGGACCAAAAAAATGACTATGACTGTGATTGAAGTAACATGGGACTAATAATTATCCCCTCTCTTCCAGATCGAGGTTTTGTCGCTTCGACGGACAGTGAGAGCAACTTCATCAGGAGGCTAAAAGAGATTCTGACGGACAACCAGTTTAACGTGTACGTTTCTCTTTTCTCTGATATATATATGTACGTCAATTGACTCGACTGAATGTTAGCAAAGCTTTACAGGGATAAAAGTATGGATTTGATCATTCATATAAATATTACCGTATGTGCTGGACTCTCTGGATGTCCGCTGATGCCTTCAACTCTTTTCTTCTGGGTTGTGTGTGAGGGAGGGAAGTCAGGACCGCTGAAATGTGGAAAAGAGTTGAAGTGTTGCTGAGGTTACACGCCCCCCCCTCTTTCCTCATCATGTACAGCTTCAAAGTATTTCCTGTCATAAATAAACGTACAGTTGGCTCGGTGTGCTGCTGTTTCACATCCAGATGGTTCTCGTCTCCTGCCTGATACCGACTGGAACAGGAGGCGGTGGGGCGGAAAACGCACATTTCACTCACATGGACACACTTGCACACGTGCGCGCGCACAGATGGCTGCACGTCGGTTACTTCCTGTCTCCTGGATTTAGCTGCTTCTTCTCATCTGCTGCTTTCTAACGCCCCACTGAGATCAGGGGGATGAATCAAGGTTTTCGCTCGTCTCTCGTTTGAGTGAACTTTTATGAACTTTCCTCGACATGGCTAAAACATTTTCCGCTTTTGAACACCCAAACTTGACAGGTTTTCCTGTTTTATGTCCATTTTCAGAAAGATAAGTTCCTATTTATCTAAGGCCCCTAATACATGTGGAGCTGGGTTCAACTGATCCTTAAAGTAGGGGTCATGTGACCACAGGGTTTGTTCATGTTATTTCTGCTTTAAACTGAATAGATTTCTGAAGTTTTAAAGCAGTAAATGTTCACAAAAGTTTGAGAATATTTGGAAAATATTAATGCATGAATAAGACTTGAGCTATGTCAGAATTCCTTCACTACTCACTACATATGCACTAGGGGTGTAACGGATCACAGATAATCCATGATCCATACGGATCACTAGCCAATGTTTTACTCACACATGTAATCAATCGTCTGTCCACACTCTGCGTCAAATTCATGTACTGTTCACCGTCTTTGTTTAAACATGCATCAAAGTTGCTTCTTGACGGTTATGCAAAAGTCTGTTAACCTGAAGCTCCCGCCACGTATGCGAGGAGCTTCCATCAAAAACTCTTCTCAATTTCGTCATGGATGATGTGGATACTGAGAGATCAGGTTTATTCATTTTGAAGAGCTGAATTAAAGCATCGGTACACGTCTCCGTGTCTAGGTTCAGATCTCCTAGTGAGGACCAGCAGCTCTGAAAAATATAATTATTTTAAACATTTAAACGTTCCCACAGTTGGTTTCAATACTACAAATACCAAAAAATAATGAAAGTTTAATTTTAGCTTTTTAATTTAGGATTCGATTTGGACATTGGGGGTGGGGGAAATGAAAAAAATGCATATTCAGCATTCTTGTCTCTGTTTTGTAGATTTGGTCTCCAGACATGTAAATGTATCGGAAACTACGTGATTTTACATTTTTGTTTATCTCATAGTTTAAAAATGTGTGAATGTATATTTATGCTTTGAAGGACTTTATATATGTTTTCTCAAATATAAGTTTAAAACTTTTCTAAAACGTAATTTTAGGATTTGACTGATGTGGTGAACTGATTAATGACTTTAATGTGTGTTTCTTGTTGAGTTCTGACTTGAACATCTCAAACATTCATTCGGTTTCTTAAAGCTCAGTGACTGGATGGGAAAAGGGGCGGAGCTTCTGTGAAATGTATTAATTACTGCAGTCTTCTCCTGATGCTCGGCGGGCTTCCTCCCCGCACGCCTTTGAAGTTATCTAACAATCTAATTAAAAGGCGGTTATACGTGCAGTTCCCCCCCTGGAGACTTTCCTAATTACCGGGACTCTGCAGATAAATGAAGACTCCTTCACTGTTGGTAGAAACCTCGACTGCGGAGCAAACGAGAAGGAAAAATCAAACGAAGAGACTTGTCCTTAATTAGAAAGACTATTTTTGAAAATCTGCACATGAAACTATTAAAAGTTTTGACGTCTTGTAAAGTGACTTTTAAAGCTATTTTTCTGACCATACCATTACACTTCCACCGTCATGCCTAACAGAAAGCAGCAGTTTTCCTGCATCGATGTTGCCTGGTTCTTGTGTGGGTTGTTCTTCTGGGTTGCTGCTGAGCTTTGGTTGTGATGCGCAACAGTGTAGTACTTCAACACAAAGATAAGGTTGATTTATAAAAAAAAAAAACAAGAAAACCACCTGCAGACCTGGCTCAGAACCTTGGTTCTTTTTAATGTGACTGGATCTCTAAAAGTGATTCCAGGTTTGAGCGGCGGTGGCTGCGGATCCCTTATTTCTGTGGCGAGTTGTTTTGCTGCGTGAAGGTCTGCAGGGATACAAAGGCTCGCTGGCTTTGTGCCCATTTTCCACTTAAATCTCCTTCACAAACACAACACTGGCCATAACACACTTGTGTAATCGCACAATTACTCGCAGATCGAGCCCCACAGTTCAGAGACGACGGTTAAACAGGAAGGGATGAAGGCCAGTGATGTATTTAAAGTCCCACTCCAATCATCTTTTGATCTATTGTCAAAGGGTTCCCAGTGGTCTTTCAAAAGCCTGTGTCGTTTTCTAGGACATAGTTTCTGTGGAGCGGCAGCAGTTCATTAGAAAATCGGCACCAATTCAGGCGAGGAAAACAAAGACATACACCGATCTAGTTGTCTGCAAGTAAATGCATCAGAAGTAGCACACACACACCGTAGTTTAGAGATAAAAAAACAAGAATGACTAATCGACTGTTGAATTACCGTATTTTCCGGAATATAAGTCGCGCTTTTTTTCATAGATTTTCCAAGGGTGCGACTTATACTCAGGAGCGACTTATATGTGATTTTGTTAGACATAAATAGGCTCATATATTTGTTATTTTTCCCACTTAAACCGGTTGCCTTTTGGCGGTTGTTTCCCAATAACAACCACTAGAGGGCACTGTAGGTTTGTGTATCAGTATCTACTTCTGTCAGCTGACAGAAACGCAGAAAAAGAAGTTATGTTCAAAACAAACGTTCCTGATAATCTAATCATTCTCCTCATGGATGTTATGATGTTTTTTCTCATTTGCATCAAGACATTATTATTATTGTTTTTATTTTTCTCTTCCTGGACTAATGCTGGACAACAAGCCATCAAACTTGGGTATAAACAGACAGAAGAGCAGCTAAAAACTGTCATTTAGATGCAGCTCCTGCAGGCTAGAAGGGAACGATCGCCGTAAGGAAAAGACAAAAAACTGCTGTCCTGAACCCAGAATGGAGAGATGATTATAGATGCTTTTGTGGAGTTCTTTAAAATAAATAACTTAACCTCTCAACATCATCCGTATCTTCTGTGTATTTTAAACGAGATAAACAGCCAAAGCCTCCATCATGTAGCGATGAGGCTAAAAACTTCAGACAGCTTCTCCAATGGGAGTGTCTAGTTTATGAACACATTTTTGGACAAGCATTGAGCATTAAATTAGACGCACATCAAAAGATTCAGCAGACTGGAATTTGACGCATGAATCACATTTGATGTCAAATGCAACGTTATGTCGGGCTTGTTGAATTTGTTCATAAATTTTGGACTATTCTCTTAAAAGTGCGACTTATATATGTATTTTTCTTATTCATTATGCATTTTTTGGCTACTGCGACTTATACTCCGGTGCGACTTATAGTCCGGAATAATTCAATCCATTGGTTTCTCAGAAACCAATGGATTGAATTGTTGACTATTTTCATAGTCGGCATAGTCGTGTGTAATCCACTAATTGTCAGAATGGAGCGGAGCAGGGAGCTTTTGGTCCACCAACTGTAGCATCTACATCACTGCTACAGGCTTTTTCCAACAATATTTTTGTCTGCTCCTGATAAATGTCCTCCATCATCAAAGACATACCACAAGAAAGTGTTAAAAACATAATTTTCATTGGATTGGGACTTCAATGTCTGTCCATGTCATGTCCATGCTGTCATTTCAGCAGTTCAGTCTTGGACTTTCAGGGGAAAAAAAATAATTAATCTGAATGTCATTGTGTCTTCAGGACTCAAGATCAGTCTGCACACGACGACCAGGAGGGTTTCCTGGCCGACCTCACTCTGCATCCTGAAGGCTTTACCACAGACGGACCTACATGGACTCCCGCTAACGCTGTGGAGGAGCACAGAGACTCCCAGCCAGGTGAAGAGAACCATCCAGTCAAGAGCAGCAAGCTGCTGCTTTAGACAAAGTTGTTTCAGTTATATTAGAGATGTATTTGTTTCTCCTGCCACCCTGGTTTTCTGTGTTTATACACTAACCAAGATGATTTCTCATGTTCATAACATCTAAATGTTTTCTGGAAAAGCTGAAAGCTGACCTCCAAGTCTTTCAGGCAATCTTATTAAACAGGGTTTGTGTCTCTGCTGCTGTTCCAGACTTTGTGAGGACTGGCGAGAAGGTTCCAGACCAAGCGGTTGTTGATGAAGAGGCCATCCTGGATCTGCTGGAAAGCAGTCAGACGTTCCTGCCACTCTCCCAGACTTCAAACCATTCAGCCCTGTTAGGTGCAGTAACACCTTCATGCTCCACAGCAGCAGCCGCCTATCGTCTCCATTAAATCCTAGCACAGTTCTGGTTTTTCAGCTCTTCCTCATTGTCTGGATGTTTCGTCTAATCAGCTGCCACTCCCGATGTTAATGAGTAAAAAAGCTCTAGTTTTATCTTTTTGTTGTTGCTCTAATACTTAGCAAAAAAAAAAAAAAACAGAATGCCAGTACCATTCACCAAAAAATAGTCAGCCAAACAGGAAACATTTTTGTTTTTCTTCAGAAGCTCTTTATTCTGTTATAGTTTTAAAGTTACCCTCCAATGAAAATCCTGTTTTTTGAGTTTTTAACATGTGTGGCATTGAAAGGAAACAAATGTAATCTCCACCAGACTCCACAGAGCTTCTTGGTGTTACCACTCAAATGTAATCAGTGGCTCATTTGACCGCAGTTGTAAAGAATTGTAAAACAGTGAAAGAGCATTTTGATGTTGGCTTTCTTCATTTTCCCAAGAAATCTGCTCTGATGATTGAATGTATTGATCACAGCAACGCCAATAAACATTTGACAATTAGCTAAAAGAGTCTTTGGTGAACTGGAAGGAGAAAGAATCAGGCTTTTGGTGGAAGTTCTGTCCATGAAGATCTTCACTTCCTCATCCTAGCTGACATCTGGTTCAGAACTGACAGGACATTACTGACATTGCTTGACATTTTTATGTAGCAGCGGTGAAGATTTACACTAGCGAGACACAGAGCTATCATAATCAGACAGAGGGGCATCATGGGCGGAGCTGCTCAGCTCAGTTCCAAAAGCCACGCCTCCTCAGAGGAGATTTTGGAAACAGAGGCTTCAGATCAACATGAAAAATGGCTTTTTAAGACATTTAGGTTGTGAGATTTTGGTTAAAAACTTCATAAACATAATTAAAACACTACTGGGAAAGTTGTTTTTTTTTTTGTAAAAAAAAATTGTCGTAGGGGAATTTTAGAATTTTAAGGAAAATCTATCTTCTGTTCTTCCTTTCTTTCTTCCTATCATCTTTTTTCTGCCTTTTCTTTCTTCTTTCCCATTTTTTGTGTAATAGTCTTTTGTCGTGTTTCTGTTTTTAAAAATTGGAAATTGTTTTTATGTAGGAAAAGTGCTATACAAATATTTTTTTTTCTTCACTTCTTTCCCTCCAGTGTTATGCAGATTTTTAACAGTGTCATTCTATTCAATGTTTCCATTTTGTAAATAACTCTATGGCCAAACAAACTGTGATATCTTTATATTTGTGTTCTTTATTAAAAAGAACCCAAAAAAATAGTTTTATGGTTTCAAAATTTCATGCAGCTTCGTCACCTTCCTTAGCTGCTGAAGAATGAATGTGTTTTCTAGTATTTTCTGACCAATGTTCTCTGAAGATGTTCTGGACAAATAGTGCTTTCCCAATGAACAGAACATTTCCTCCCTGTAGCATTTGCAGTGAAGAAACTCCGCCTTTTTTGTTTTCTTTCATGCAGATGGAAGCAGAGATCACGCCATCGTCGATTTGCTGGCAGGCCTGGAAGACGACGGTTTCCATCGGACCCCCATCAGCCAGAACTCTCAGCACCGTTCACTTTCTGATGCCAGAGGCAACCTGTACAACAGCGACGAGGAAGAAGCAGAGCCAGACCTCAACAGGGAGGAGGCGGAGCTCAGTGTGATCATGTCGCAGCGGTGGGACGACGGGCCTGGGGAGACTTCACAGAGGTGACTGCAGTTCTGGATGCAGTGTTTATAAACTGTAACTCCTCTCAAAATCCGTGCTGCTGCTTTGTTGTTTCTGTGCTCAGGCTCAAAGTGAAGGAAGCAGAAGACGGCCTCAGCGACGATCAGCAGGACGCCTCTGATGAGGACATGGAGTGGAGCGGCAACAGCTCTCTGTTCGCCGACCTTTCCATCTCCCAGCTCGATGGGGCGGCAGACGAAAGCAGCGGCAAGTTTTTAACCAACTCCTGAAAAAAACCAGATACTACTTGTTAACATTTCTGCCAAATTCAAATATTTACATTCACATATTCTCTATTCAATAAAATAGCAAATTACAGATCCAAAACTAATTTTGTAGCCGTTATTAACACTTTAAACTGCTTCGCTATTAAAAATATATTTTTTTGCATGTTTTAGCATTGAAATCCTAATGAGCTGCCTCTTCTTCTCATCTTTGGTGCTTTACAGATTCCTCTCTGACGGACAGCGGCTCCATGTCCCAGTCTTCGCTAGCAGTCGCTGAGAAGATGCTGGGACAAAGAAATCCCCCGTCAGCAAAGGTGTTATCGGAGTACAAGCATCCGGAGCACAGACCTGTTCTCATGCTGGACACTGATCAGCCACTCGATGTGCATTTCCAGCTAAAAAGCAGCCAGGGAGGCACCAACGAGTGTTCTGCAGGGTTCCAGGTCAACAAAGAAATGCCCTACATCCAGCCTGTGAAACACCCTATTTCTTGCACATTGACCAACAATCCTGACAAGTCTTCAATGGACAAAGAGGATATAAGACCCCTGTGCCCTTATGACAAAAAGTCCTCCATACCTGTGGATAAATCTGAACTGGAAGGACTTCCATTTGGAAGTGGAAAAATCACTAAAAGTAGGAAGATTTATGGTGGCATGGAGCATGTAGAGACAAACTGTCTGACCATCCTTCAAAAACACAGCAATTTCTTGCGTTACTCTGAGCTGAGAAATTGTTCTGCCAAAACAGAGTTGGACCTCAGCACCATGGACAGTAAAAGCCAAGTTCTGACGAGCATCAGCTCGTCGCCCATAAAGGACAACGAGTTTGTGAATCCACAGAAAGAAGAAATGAGCCAGGAAACAGAAGAAGGAGATGTAGGCGAACTGAAAATCAGATATGAAGACTATCAGGAAAATAAAACCGAGAAGACCATCGTGGCCCAACAGGAGGCACACTACAAATTCTTCCCTAGTGTAATTCTCTCCAACTGCCTCAGCAGGAGGAAGGCTGGGAACAAGAAGCCTGCAGACACTTGCAGCAATCACGAGCTGTCGCCGTCTCGGAGGTCAAAACTTAAAGCCTCTAAGAAAAGATTGGGAATGGCTGGTCATAGAAACAAAACGAAACTAAGTCAGGAATCCACGTCAACAGCAAACCTCACCTCCTCCAGCCTCCATTCAGTACCTGTAGAAACAGAGGAGATCGCAGTAAAGGATCAACACACTGCAGAAGCTCAATCAGTTGGAGATGAACCAATGGTAATCGTAAAAAAAGAAAGTGACGAAAGCTGCGTAAATAAGCCAATGGAACCGGCCTCTGAGGTATTAGTCTCAAACTCCAACGCTCTTACCTCTTCATCTGAAGAACCCAAAGACTCTGATCAACATATTCTCAGTCCAGATGAAGATTTAGCTGCTAAAGTCACATGTACTAAACCGTCAGCCTTGCCTGGAAGCAAATACTCTCTGAGGACCAAACGTAGGACAAATTATGACGGTGAAGATGGAGAACACCCGGGTCCCTCTCAGTCTAAGATCTCACACTCTGTCAAAAAAAGACTCAAGGAGACCAACATCACTGGTGGGGTACATGTCAAATACCAGAAAAAACGAAAGAAAGAACCTCCTATCATCATCAAGTACATTATTATCAACAGGTTCAAAGGACAGAAAAACATGTTGGTAAAAATATCCAGAATGAAATCGGGGGAGCAGTCTGTACATTTGACACCAGACAAACTGGAAAAGTACAACAAACTTGCCCCTCTAAAAGATTTCTGGCCTAAAGTGCCCGAGTCTCCGGCTGTGGAGTTTCCTGTTATTGAGCCCAAAGCCAAAAAAAACCCCAAAAGAAAAGTGAAGGTTAATGGCACAAACAAGAAGACACCTCAAGAAGCCCTCAACACCTCCAAGCATTGGTTAAAACGAGGCAGAGGGGTCAAACGGGCAAAAGGCTGTCAAAGAGGCCTAGTCCTACCCTCCTTACCCCCACCTCGACCATGTTACTGTGAGCTGGCAGACGACCAGGACAATGACTACACAGATGTCATGGTAGAACTGGGCTATCTCTCTGACACGTCCTTAAGCCCTGTAGAGTCGACGCCTCCACGTTGTTGGTCACCAAGTGACCCTCTTATGTACAGTAGCTCAGAGCAACTGATCAATCCTCTTAGTGACCCTTGTCTTAGTTCTGCATTTCACAAGCCACAAAAGCTGTCCTTAACCAAAGGAGCCCAACGTAGAACCCTCAAACCTAAGAAATCCACTGAGACGAAAAGGAAAGTTTGCAAGTCTGCTGCTAAGCCTCCAGAAATTGACAAGCCCCAAAAAGAGAAGTCAAGGAGATGTGCTGCTACTAGACGGGCCAAGAAAGTTGAAACTAAAACTGAAAGTCCTAAAGCAAGACCAAGAAGGTCTCGTAAAAAGAAAACTGGAGAGCCAGAAAGCTGTGATCTAAGTAAAGACACCTCCCAGATCCTGTTCCTTGAAAATGAATCCCTTTCATCAGGAGGTTCCTCTCAGGAAGTCCCACCCTTTCAGCAGCCAGCTGACTCAGAAGGTGTCAGCCAAGCCAGATCCCAACATACATCAGATACCAACTTATCACAGATTGTTAAACCAAAGGTTGAAGACTGTGAGACTTCAATCATGGACATCAACCAAAGTCTTTTAGGACCATCTGAGACAAAGCAACAAAGTTGTCAGACAGTTGTAGTAAAGACAGAGGAGGAAAGCATGACTCATTTAATTTCAACTGCTGGTCAGGCCTCACTTGAAGATACCAAGCTGGCAGAAGTCTCTCCAAAGAATGGGGAAACTCTGCCTCTTTCTGAGACCTCCTCTGGCTTGGCAGTCCTTAAGCAGCTTCTCCAGAAAAGGCAGCAAGGACAAGCACTACCCACACAAGTAGTTGGTACCAATAGCCATGCTACTGCCGTAGCTCAGGCAACAGCACTGATAAGTCCTACAGCTAAACCACCCAAATCCAGAAAAGCTCCTTCTGCAACTCCAAGGAAACCTAGGACTCCAAAGACTGCCACTCCCAAGGACAAAAAGCGAGAGCCAAGAGGCAAACAAAACAAGAAGGCCAGGATAAGTAGAAGCCAACCCAATCCATTGCCAAAGCAAGAGGGCAGCTTGTCTGATGACTGTCCACTGTTCCTGTCTGACCCAGAACAAGACGGCTGCAGCTGCATGGAAGGCAGTTTGTCACCCGAGCTCCCCCACAACTACACTTTTGACATTAATGACATCAACCGAACAGACTTCTCCAGTCCGTACACCGGCAGTCAGTTTGTCCTGACTGATAAACACCTACCCGTCAAATTCCTCAGTGACATCAGTCAGGAAGCCGTGTCTGCTCAGGCTATTGGGTTTGAAGATCTTCCCCAGAATCAAGTTTCAGCTCAAAAAGGCCTTGAAGGGGACAAATCAAGATCTGCAAGCCCTGATCTCTTTGACAAATTTGAGAGGAGACAGTCTTCATCCAGCCTTGCTTTGTTGGATCCTGAAAAACTCAAGAGCAGAGATTGGGACGGCACTTCCAAAAACTCCAGCATCCGAAGCCCTTTTCAAGACTTCCACTGTGAAAGAAAAGAGCTGCTCTTCTCAGCTTTAGATCCGGTGCCTCCGCTGCCTTTGAGCTCCGCCTCTTTGGTTGAGCACGATGGCTCCCCAACAAGCGATCTTCTGGACGGCCTCGATGGGCTTACGTCCACCACACCCAGCAGCTCCCCTCGATCTAGCTCCAGCTCTTTATCACAGGCGAGGGCAAGCCAACTTCAACGAGGCACAGGGGGTGGAGCCCACATCCTCAAGCCCCTGATGTCACCTCCAAGTCGGGAGGAGATCCTCAGCACTCTGCCAGAGCTGGAGTTGTCGGAGGCCACCTTCCAGGAGCCTTTCTGTAGTGATCCCTCTGACGCCCCCGGAAAACCAATGTAAGACCGCAGAGCACACGACACTTGGGTGGTACATTTACAGGGTAGTCGTTTGTTGTACTACAGAGAAATAAAAGAAATGTTACCAAAAATTAACCTTTTAACACCAGAACTTTAGCTCAAGTTTTGACTTTCTTAGGACTACCTTCCATTTGTGAGTACATGCACTAGTTGCAGTATTGACAGTCCAGTGTGACTACCATATGTTAAAAGCGCATTCAAGAACCCACGTTCAGCACATTTTTGAACACACCACACATTCCCGGTGTGTACATGCATACATATATACAACAAAGACAATTTGGTCTCTTTTGATCGATCTGCACTAAATTGGATTCTAACAGTCCTTTATACATAAAGCTGGATGTTTCTGTTTTTGCTTTTTTGATGCTCTTTGAGAAAATATTTTTAATAAACTGACAATGGCCTTAATTCTTCAGATGGTTGATTTTTATTAACATGTATAAAACAAATACAAAAATATGGTGGGTCTTTTTCTTTCTTTCTTTCTTTTTAAAAAAGCGATGCTGTTGCTCAGTGGTAGAAAAAAAACATAGCTCGATGGTGACTGAAATGTATGATAATACTCAAAGGGGGGGGTGGGGTGGGGGGGGGGTCATAAAAAGTAATAAAAAATTCAAAAATAGATTTAATTCAGTCAAAAAAAGCTTCTTTGTTTGATTTCTGTTTAGTTTTTAATTTCTTTAGAGCAATTATTTTTCAAATATTTATCAATTTTTTGGTTATTTTGTCACTTTTGAAATAAATGATGATATAAACCAAACAAAAGCCCATATTTTAACAGTTATTAGTCTTACATTAAAATACTAACAGAAAATAGGTTTTTGATAAGAAAAATTAATGCTTTATTTTAATAATACCATAACCCTGGAGAACTCGAGTAATTTTTTTCTTTTAATTTGACAATTTAAAATTTCTGTGTTCATTTTGGTAGTTACAATTAACAGCAGCCAAAACATTTTAAATAAGGTTGTAATGATTCTTCATAAATCTGTAAAAAATTCATCCAAACTCGTCAATATGTTCATCGGACATACAGAAAATTAAAAAATCGGTTCGTCTGTGCCTAAATTTCAAAAAATGCAGAGTAGTAGTAGTAGTAGTTTATTTATTTGACAGGGACAATGTGCAAAAACATTAAAGATGTTTTACACCAGATTATAGCTGAAGCTAGTTTCCATCTGTAGTCCCCAAACAAGTATAAATCAATACAATACAAACTTCAATATAAATGTAAACAATCATTCAATACCCACTCACACATTAAACTTTTCCACAAACAGCTGATTACATAATAAAATGTTACAATCAAATCTAACAAAAGCCATATCATTGCTTGCATTCAAAAGGTAAGCAGTCATTCAAGTACTCACTCCTACTTTAAACACATCAATTTTTGACTGGTTACACAATAATACAAAAATAAAAAATAAAAATAATAAAAATAAAAATACAATAAAATTATACAATAAAATCTAGTTAAAACGATATCACTGTTTAAAGACCAAAAGTAGGTAGTCAAGTACACACTCTTAATTTGAACATTACAAATCTTGACTGGTTACACAATAAGAATAAATAAAATTATACAATAAATTTTGCTCAGACCACATTGTGTTATTAACAATCCCTAATGTTGACACTGCTGCTTGTCCAACAGTAATTCCTTAAGATTACGCGAAAAATTGTTAATTTCTGGTGAAAGCTTCAAACTCTGTGGAAGTTTGTTCCATTCTTTGATGGCTTTATAAGAAAAGGCTGTCTGTCCGAAGGCCGAGCTCCGTTTAGGTAACCTGCAGTCATTGTGACTCGTGGACCTTGTAGTCCTGGTTGTTTCTTCCGAACAGAGCTGGACATATTTTTTCAGTGGGGGAGGGGCCATATTGTTTAAGATCTTAAAAAGTAATCGCATATTCATGTAAGTGGTTATACTGTCAAAATTTAGCATGCATTAGCATTTAGCAGAGCAGATCACATTTCTTCATGCAGACTCGCTGTGAGTGTGTAGCAGACTGTCTGCGTGTTCTTCATCTGTGCTTCCCTTCTGGAAAATTCTCACAGCTCCTTCCCATTTAAAAGTTTCACACAAGTCAGTCCCTCCAGGATTTTGCGATGATGCGATCACAACTATTTGCGCAAATTTAAGCAAACCTGAGATTTGTTCCTCAACCCTCATTGGGAGTGCGGGCGCAATCCCCAGTCCCCAGTTTTCTCCTCCTGCAGCTGTGTGGAGTTGCTCTCCAAATGTTTTTACATAAACTAAAGCTTGCCCAATCTTCTCTGCAGGGAGGTTGGAGGTCGTAAGCTGTCGGTAGAAACCCGGCAGGTGAAGGAGCTGGCAGAGTTCAGCGGTGACCTTTCCCTGGAAGGTCTACGGTTCTGGAAGACGGCCTTCTCTGCCATGACACGCCCCGCTGCCGCCATCGTCTCATCTCCACCAGAGGCGGAGGCAGCTGAAGGGCTCGCTCCGTCCTCGGCCTCCAACAAGAAAGTGATCCTGCTGCCCTGCAGGAACCCGCCGAGCCGCGAGCGCGTGCAGCTGTGGCTGGAAGCCAGGAGGCAGTACGAGAGCCTGCAGAACCGCAGGAGGGATGGGAACCCTCCAGAAACCGGGCAGCCTGCTGGTTCTGTCTGCCCGGCTCTGAAGGTTGACCAAGGAGAGAGCCAGACTCGGATCAGAACCCAGAGGAGACGCAACCTGAATCTGTCCTTGAATGTGACTTCAGTGGGTTCACAGTGCGGGTCCACAGAGCAAAGCCCGGTGTCGGAGGACGCCGGTGAAGGCAAGGAGGAAGAAGCCAAAAGCACCTCCCCAGACTCTCCAGACCTCCCTCCATGGCAGCAGTCAGTCCAGCCCAGTTCTCCAGACCCGGAGCGCCTCAGCCAGCCCAATAGAACCCTAACAGAACTGTCACCCGGGATCCCAACCGTACAGGCTGGAATGGGATGGGCCAACAGTCCGTCTTCTCTTCAGGGCAGTGATGTGGAGGACGACAGAACCAGCCCACAGCATCTGGACTGCACCCCTTTCTCACGGAAACGGCGGAGATGCAAGGAAGACCAGAATCCGATGTGCAGCACGCCCATATCCGAGGGTGAGAACGGTCTGTCTGAACTCTCTTTAGAAAAGAAATGATCCAAAAATAACAATTTTCTTTGGAAAAAGACGTCAAAATGTAAAAGTTAAGATGCTTTATATTATTACATTTAGCAGAAAAAAACTAGACCACTGTTTCTGCAGGGAGAGACGATAATAAAATGAAGATTTTTTTTGAGAAATCAGACTTGAGAAATCTGAGCCAGCACCATTCCCCTCTCTGTCCTTCAGGAGATTCTGTTTCCCCGAGACTCCAGCGCAGGAGAAGCCAGGCCGACCCGCTCAGACGAGTCCTACTGACCACGCAGATGAAGGTCAGGACGTCTGTCTGATGGTTCAGGGTCTTCACTCCTCCACCGATGTTCTGATTTCCATTTCCTCTTGTTCTTGGTTCTTCTCCAGAACCAGTTTGCTGGGCTGAACGTGCCAAAGAAAGAGCATTCTCAGATCGAAGGGCCGAGCATCTCCAACTCCTATGGCTTCAAAGTCAGCATGCAGAACCTGCAGGACGCCAAAGCTCTGCACGAGGTCCAGCACCTCACCCTGATGGCTATGGAGCTCCACGCCAGAACCCGGCGAGACCTGGAGCCCGACCCGGAGTTTGACCCCATATGTGCCTTATTCTACTGCTTCAGCTCCGACGCTCCGCTCCCGGACGCGGGCGGTACGCAGCTGACCGGTGCCATCATGGTGGACAAAGACCACCAGGCCACTGCACGAGGTGAGAATTCATGTGAAGGTTTGTCTCCAGTTTTGGTTCTGAAGGCTGAGCCCGTCAGCTGTTCCGGCAGGTCGCAGGGAGACGGCGCCGCTGCTGGTTCGGTCCGGTGTGTCCGGGCTGCAGGTGACCTACGCCAGCGAGGAGAAGATGCTGTTCCAGGAGCTCGTCTGTATCATGAGGAGGTGTGTTCTGAAAGATCCACAGCCACTGAAGTCCAGAACCATGGAGCTGAACCTGGTTTCATTCCATCAGGTTGGACCCAGACATCCTGTTGGGCTACGAGGTGCAGATGCGTTCCTGGGGTTACCTCCTCCAGCGGGCCGCCGTGCTGGGAGTGGACCTGTGCCAGCAGCTGTCCCGAGTGCCAGGTACAAGCAGGAGTCTGGTTTCAGAGCAGAACTTCTGATGAAGGTCAAAAGGTTTCAGTGAGACAAAGAAAATCAAGGAAACCTAAGACATTTAAGAAAAAACAAACCCAAAATCTGCCAGAACATTTGTTCTGGCCCCTCCCTCTGAGGCCAGGTCTGCTCCTCTTCTCAGGTGACTCCAAAGAAAACCGATTCGCTGCAGAAAAAGACGAATATGGCGCCGACACCATGACGGAAATCCACATCATCGGACGCGTCACGCTCAACCTGTGGAGAGTGATGAAGAGCGAGGTCGGTGTCTTAGAAATTCAACACATTTACCCAAAATCTGGAAAATACAATCATGTCAGGAATTTTTATTTTGATAGTTTTTAACATAACTTACTGTTTCTTAGGTTTTAAACACTAAACCACATTAAAACGAGCTGAAATTACAAGTTAAGTCAAAAGTATTTATTTTTTGAAATCTAAAAGTTGGACGATTTCATAATAAGGGTGTGCCAAAACATCGATATATCGCGATATTTAGTCCTGCGATTGATTCTCGATTGGTTCTCACCATGTATCGATCTTTTTTCGTTTGAAGAGGCTGTAAAACGTTGTTTTTGTCGTGTTGTTGTCATGCTGAGACGTTCCTTTGGAAGTAGATAGAGGGTACGCGTCGCAAGACTGGCTGAAAGGAATTTTTTTTAACCAATTATTGAAGTATTGCGATATCATTGATATCATGAGTCATATGTTGCGTATCATAGGTAAACAGATGTAGTTTTACAAATTTGAACATTTGTTAATATTGACTTGAAAGAAATAAAATGATTAACATTTTCTGTCCCATTTGAAGCTCATCTTGCACACTTAACTGCTAGACAGTTAAACTTTATTCACATTTAAAAGCTTAAAATATGATAGTTCTAAAAAGTTTTTAAAATATAATTTTTAAATGGGTTTCTTAGAGTTTAGGAAATTTCCGCTTATTAAGCAACCGGCTAAAGTTGCTAAATTTCCACTTCCGGCTAGAGATTGTTTCTGGAGCCATCTTGCGTGTGTCCAGACGCCCCTCAATTTTTTTGCCTTTTGTGAAAACAAAATCTGAAATAAATACATAAAAAATGTTAAGAACTTGTACAAGTTTCTGTTTGTCAAAAAGGATTTAGAGCTCCATTGAACTCAAGTTTTCGTGGCGATAGCTCTTGAAATCATCGGTTTTCATCGTATACTTCCATTCTCATTCTTAACGTAGATGTTGTTTCAGTGGAAATCAAATCATCTAGATTGAATATTTGCAGCAAATAAAACAAAGTGTTCTTGTGTTTTGCCTTTAAGTGACGCATCACGGCGCAAAGCCGCCTTTCTCTGCAACAGAATCTGCTGGAATTGTATAAACAGTTGAAGTGTTTAACACTAAAGGATTAAAATCCACAGATTATCTGTCTGTAAAATGGAAAATGATGATCCATCTTTTAGTGTTTGTTTCATTTAGGGTGACTCTTAAAGCGTTTGTTTCTCCTCCAGGTGGCGCTAAACAACTACAGCTTCGAGAACGTAGCCTTCCACGTTCTCCACCAGCGCTTCCCCCTCTTCAGCCACCGCACGCTGTCCGACTGGTTCGACCACAACACCGACCTGTACAGGTTCATGTCTGCGGTTCATCTCTGCTTCTTGAGCTGTCCTTCATTCAGTTTGACTCATCCTGAGCGTCTTGACGGTCCCTGCAGGTGGAAGATGGTGGACCACTACGTGAGTCGGGTTTGCGGTTCCATGCACCTCCTGCAGCAGAACGACATCGTGGGCCGGACCAGCGAACTGGCCCGATTGTTTGGGATTCAGTTCCTGCATGTTCTGACTCGAGGTTCACAGGTATGGACTCCAAGAGTTTTATTTTTAGATCAGCTTTTTCAATTTGATCAACCTTTTTAGCTTCAGTCCAGTGTTGACATTCTTTGAATTATCATAACTAACGAACGTTTTTCTTAGGGACTCTGACGCAGACAAAAGCAGCTCAAGAGTCTTAACATGAGATGTTGGTGGTTTTTATTCAGTGTATCCATAGTTACGACCTGCTTCTGCTTTTTCTCTTTAGTATCGTGTTGAATCCATGATGCTCCGTGTGGCCAAACCTCTGAACTTCATCCCCGTGACGCCCAGCATACAGCAGCGAGCCCAGCAGAGGGCGCCGCAGTGCATACCCCTGGTCATGGAGCCGGAGTCGCGCTTTTACAGCAACTCGGTGTTGGTCCTGGACTTCCAGTCTCTCTATCCGTCCATCGTCATCGCATACAACTACTGCTTCTCCACCTGCCTCGGTCACGTAGAAAGTCTGGGAACGTAAGGACATCTAAAGCTGGCAGAACATCGCCTTACTACTCAAGAATTACAGATCATCAGATGATAATAAACCAATTCTTGCTAAGAGACTCAACACTGAAGGTTTTCTGTTACAGACCCGATGAGTTTAAGTTCGGCTGCACGTCTTTGCGTGTTCCTCCTGAAGTTCTTCACCAACTTCGCAACGACATCAATGTGTCTCCCGGTGGGATCGCTTTCGTTAAGGTATTGGAACTTTTATTCCAGAAGAAGACGGATCTTCTGCTCCGAGATGTAGCTGTCAGACTTGTGGTTTGACTTGATCTTTAGGATCGTTCAGTTGGTTTGTGTTTCGTTCTTAGTCCTCGGTGCGTAAAGGCGTCCTGCCCAGGATGCTGGAGGAGATCCTCAACACCAGAATCATGGTGAAGCAGTCGATGAAGACCTACAAGCAGGACAAAGCCCTGATGAAGCTGCTGGACGCCCGCCAGCTCGGACTCAAACTCATCGCCAACGTCACCTTCGGCTACACTTCAGCCAACTATTCTGGACGCATGCCGAGCGTAGAGGTGAGCGCAAGCTGTTCTGTTGAACGTTGAGTCCGACCAGTGTGTGTTTCTCCTCATGAATGCGTTTCATCTTCTCCAGGTGGGAGACAGTATCGTCCACAAAGCCAGGGAGACGCTGGAGAGAGCCATCAAGCAGGTCAACGATACCAAGAAATGGGGAGCCCGAGTCGTGTATGGAGACACAGACAGGTGACTCGCATCACTGAAATCTGATACATTTCATGAGATTTCTGTAAAAAAAAAAACTGAACTGTTCTTAGTTTTCCTGTATAGTCGTCATTCTCACTAAGGAAACTGATTTTCCTGAAACAATTTGGAGAAATTGAGATTCATTTGACATTATTAAACAAAATTTTTGTTGGTTTTAGTTACGATAGGATTGACTACTTTTCTACCATTTTGGAAATCTCTCTAAGGATTGTGGGATAAAAGCCAGCTCTGATTTGCGTGTTTTGAGGATTTGAAAAAGGTTTTTCTGTTCTCTGCATATGAGATACTGAACAAATCTGGGATTTTGTGACCGGTTTAAGGTAATTGTTAGGCTTGTTGGTCATTGACGTCATATTGGAAATTGACCACATTTGGGGCGTGTTCTGAAAAGTTAAAGGAAGAGTTCATAACTGGACCATCACATGTTAATCTAATGACCCCGCCCCCACTTTAGTGTATTTGTATCCAAATTTCAAAATAAAATGATGGTTTCAGTAAAAAAGGATTCTGGATTCTAATGTATCCACTGAAGTGAATGGAAAAGGGCTTGGAGTCGGTTGATCTGCTTCTCTTGTGAGGTTGGATTGGTTTACAGTGAAGTGAATCGAGATGGACTCGATTTTCTAACATCCCAACTAGTGGTGAAACCGTGAATTACTTTGGCTCCACATACTTTGAGCCTCAAAGAGGAGGGGAAGTTGTGTTTTCTTTTGGTTCATCGTGACCTTTACTCTTGTCTGTGTGAACCCTGATCCCTCATCAGGGTTTAAACCAGTCCTCCAATTAGGGAGCTCCATAAGAGCATCCTGCAAATTCTGAAGCAGGAAGCTTTGAAAAGGATCATCTAGACTTAGTTTGAGGTCCAGAGAGTTTTCAGATATTCCTGGACAGAAGGTTGGTACCAGGATTTGGAACTTCTTCCGTAATGAGGAAGCTGGACTGGTATTGTCTCTGGTAAGTTTGTGTAACCACGCTGCTGTTGTGCGTCTCCCAGCATGTTTGTTCTGCTGAAGGGAGCCACCAAAGAGCAGGCCTTCAGGATTGGCAACGAGATCGCCGAAGCCGTCACTGCGACCAACCCCAAACCGGTCAAGCTGAAGTTTGAGAAGGTAATGGCCCTCCAGTCGACGGCGCTCTTTCAGGAGGACGCCTCCATGTTGTTGTGGTGTGACCCAAAGGCCGCCGTTCTTCCAGGTGTACCTGCCGTGCGTGCTTCAGACCAAGAAGCGGTACGTGGGCTACATGTACGAGAGCCTGGACCAGAAGGAGCCGGTGTTTGACGCCAAAGGGATTGAAACGGTTCGCCGAGACGGTTGCCCTGCTGTTTCCAAGGTAACCGGCTCTTTCTGCCTGTCGGTTCCCATTCAAATAGACTTTTTGAATTGGTTTAATTTGTGATTATCAAGCAGTGGGGAGCAGATTCCTCCAAGGTGTTCCCACCTTGAAGGTCGAAGTCCCCATTTTGATTTGGGGACTCTACATAGCAACTGTCACCATAGTGACTTTTTACCCTATTGCTACTAAAATCTGACCTGGAATAAACCAAAAACTCCAGTTTGGGAAAGTGTGACGACGATCCACACTAAATATTCTGGGTTCTTATGATGGTTTGCTGCTTCCAGATCCTGGAGCGATCCATTAAGCTGCTGTTCGAGACCCGGGACATCAGCCAGGTCAAGCAGTTCGTGCAGCGTCAGTGTCTGAAAGTTCTGGACGGCCGGGCCAGCATGCAGGACCTGACCTTTGCTAAGGAGTACCGGGGTAGCGGCTCGTACCGGCCCGGAGCTTGCGTTCCGGCGCTGGAGCTCACCAGGTGTGTCACCAGTCCATGTTAGAGGAAGTATCTGTTCAGCAGAACCAGAACAGGTCATGTTCATAATGAGGGACCCGGCAGCAGAACTAAGCGGTTGTCTCTTCTCAGACGGATGCTGTCGTACGACCGGCGCCTGGAGCCGCGTGTGGGGGAGCGCGTGCCGTACGTGGTGGTGTACGGGACCCCTGGCGTTCCCCTCATCCAGCTGGTGCGGCGCCCCCTGGATGTGCTCCAGGACCCAACCCTGCGCCTCAACGCCACATACTACATCACCAAGCAGATTCTGCCGCCGCTGGCCCGCATGTTCCAGCTGATTGGAGTGGACGTGTTCGGCTGGTACCAGGAGCTGCCCCGGGTGAGGACCAACCGGGACACGGGGGTTTTGAATGGGGCTCTGCTGCTCCCTGCTGGCAGAGCTGCCTAACAGCGGCTCCTCCTACTAACCCTACAACACCATAGACTAGGGGTGTCAAACTCAATCGCACAGGGGCCAAAATCCAAAACACACCGAACAGGATAAACGTTTATTCAACACACAAAAACTACATTTTTAAAACTTTAAAACTGGAACTTTTTAACACAATTATTAACTAGACATATAGCATTATCTGAGATAATGATGAAGCTGATAGCAGAAATCACTGAAGCTAATAGGTGAAAATGATGAAGCTGATAGCCAACTAAAATATTAGCTAAATGCCAAATTAGCCTAAAGAACTTTTAAAAAAAAAAAAAACCTAGGTTAGCCAAAACAGCTAGCATGTTGCTGAAAAAATAGCTAAACTTCAAAAAAGTCTAAAAAAAATACATAATTCGCCAAAACAGCTAGCATGTAAATATTAGCCTAGCTCCAAAAACAGCCTAAAAAAGCTTAAATTAGTCAAAACAGCTAGCTTGTAGCTGAAATATTAGCTAAAGTCCAAAATAGCCTAAAGAAATCTTAGTAAATGCCAAAATAATCCAGCAGAGTGCCATTCTTTTTACTTTAAAACTAACTTTTTAACATAAATATGAAGGCAGGAATAACTTTCTATGTTTTGCTCTCCATAAAATTATAATTTGGAAAAATTATACAATTTAGAAATAAGCTTAAGATAATATTGGGCCATTAATAAAAGTAAAATAAAATGATCTGGAGGGCTGGATAGAATTACCAGAAGGGCCGGCTCCGGCCCCCGGACCTTGTCTTTAACACATGTGCCACAGACCGATAAATATGAATGAATTCTGCAGACAGGTGGCGCTGTGACTGAATCCGTGTTTGCTCTGTAGGTCCAGAAGGCTTCCTGCTCGGCGGCCGCTGGAGATGAGGTTGGCAGGAAGGGAACCATCTCCCAGTATTTCACCACTCTGCACTGTCCCGTGTGCGACGAGCTGACCCAGCTGGGAGTGTGCTCGCAGTGCCGGGCCGAGCCGCAGCGGGTCGCCGTCACTCTGTACCAGGACATGAGGCAGTGGGAGAGCCAGCAGGAGCAGCTGCTGAAGGTGAGGACTCTCAGGAGCTCTGAAACCTTATAAGGTTGAACTATAAAGAGAAGAAAACTTTTTTCTTCCCCTCAAACTCGAATGAAGGCAAACGGTAGAATGTCCTGTGTGTGCTCAGATCTGCAGGAGCTGCAGCGGCGGCGCCGAGCGGCAGGTTCCCTGCATTTCCCTGGACTGTCCCGTTCTCTACAAGCTGTCTCGGGTCAACCGGCAGATCTCTAAGGCGCCCTACCTCCGACAGCTGCTGGACCAGTTCTGAAGGGCCCCTGAAAGTCGGCGCTGTCTACTAACTGGTGCTACTGGCCTCCACTACTCCCAGGTTTTTAACCAGGACGACTTCTTGAGTTCCTGTACAGATCAACCTGATACTTGTGATATTTTAATGCATTCTGTTCAAAGAGTGCCATTCATGGAACTGATGATTACCCAGAATCATTTTCAGTTTTTTTTATAACTGTGGGACTGTTGCAATACTCTACTTTAATAATTTATTCAACGCAGAGTCCGTTATTTCATTGTGGTTTCATGTCTAACTGTTCTGAACGCAAGCTCCTCTCCGCTGTGCGCAGCATGTGTGTGTCTTTGTATAAATGTACAAACTAAAGTGTTTTTGGTGGTTTTTAATGGACGACGCTGTGGGTGAAGGTGTCAGACTGAAAATAAAAATGTGAAGTATTCAACAGCTTCCCTTATTTAATGACCTGGTATGGCAAGCAAAAGGTGTCAAAATCACAATATGGATTTAACTCATTGAATTATCCTGACTGTGGACGAAAAGACGAGGATTAACTTTTTCCTTCATTTGTTCTACACACTCACTGGCCAATTTATCAGGTACAAATTTCCAACTTCTTGTTAACGCAAATTTCTATTCAGCCAATCACATGGCAGCAACTCAATGCATTTAGGAATGTGGACATGAAATGCTGCCGTTCAAACCGAGCATTAGAGTTGGGAAGAAAGGTAACTTAGAACGTGGCGTGGTTGTTTGTGGTCCGAGTATTTCAGAAACTGCTGGGATTTTCACCCACAACCCTCTCTAGGGTTTACAGAGAATGGTCAGAAAAAGAAAGTTCATTGAAAGATTACGGCCCAAATAGCTTCATACATGAGTTTGCATGAATCCCCACATTGTAGAGTATTTTTGAAGAATTTAATGAACAGTAATTTGACTGAAGGCTACAACATTCAGAATAAAAAGTTTTTTACTCCTTGCAACAACACAAGGAATTCAAATATGGCAAGCCGGTAGGGTCAAAAGTTCTTCCAACGCAATTGTCTTTGTAGATTCTAACCATCAAAGTGCATTCAGTGTTCGCAATTCTCAAGGAAAGGAGAACCATTAAAATTACCTTCAACCATAGCGCCAGCACTAGGGTATTATTATAGTAAATTTTACTTTCAAATTAGAACAGCATTTGATGGCTAAGAAATTGTGCTTTTCACTAAATGCAGTTAATCGTGATAGTCGTATGCAGTTGATTTAGCCCCAGGAAGCTAAATACTGGCAAAAAAAGAACATTACATGGCTTCTTACTGGCAAACATTTTGTTAATCTGAAAAAAAATCAGAGTAGCAGCAAATTTTCTTCAGAGATTTTTCTGGTGCATTATAGAATTAACACAATTTCAGTAGCAGTTGGTGCTAGCAGTCCTTCATTAATAAGGACTAGAATAGACAGTAGTCCAAGCACAGTAAAGGTTTCTATATTTATCTTTAGAGATGCTTGACTTCTCCATGCAATTTTGTTTTTAACTCTCCAAAACTGGTCACATTTGGAGTATTAATTTGTAAATCTAGAACAACTCAGAATTAGCTTTTACTAAAAATCACAACAAAATAAAGACATTTGTTCATTCATACCAACACTTTTACACCTCATGTAGAAAAAAAACAAAACATTTACTGTATTTTCCAGAGTATACGTCGCTTTTTTTTAAAATATATTTTAGCCAGGGGTGCAACTTGTACTCTGGAGTGACTTATTTGTGACTTTTTTTTTTTAAACATAAATAGGCTCATAATTGATATTTATCAACTAACCACCGGTTACCCTTTAGCGGTTGTTTCCGCTAACAACCACTAGAGGATGCTGTATTTTCTGTGCCAGAAGAAGAAGTGTCATCCAAAACAAACATGGAGGAGAATCTGATTGTTTTCCATTTTTCTCATTTCCATTGAAGCATTATTATTCTTTTCATTTTATGCCATGGAAAATATAAAAGTGCAACTTATACTCCAGAGTGACATATATGGTTTTCTTCTTCATTAGAAAATGTTTTGCTCCTGCGACTTATACTCTGGTGCGACTTATATTCCAGAAAATACAGTAAATAAAAAAAGAAAAACCACCAGGCTTTAACTATTACAATTTGAAATAATATTTTGTTATTTTTATAATCTCAAAATATACATATTTTTTTAAACAGATCTGTTTTCTTCTTTCTTAAAGAAAACCTTTTTAAAATAAAATAAAGGCATTTATGGACCCTCTGGCTTGCCATAATTTGAACACACAACACATTAAACATCTGACAATCAACCATTAGGACGTCACACAACAGTCTGCCCATCCTTCAAAAACTAGAATCCTTTAGGGACCGAGCCTTTATACATCCTGTGTTCCAGTCGATCCAGTCACTCCTCTCTGTCCAAAGACAGCAGCAGTTTGTGTCTCGGAGAGTCTCCACCTACAGAACATCCCTCTGAGGACAATGCCTCGGCGCCGCCGCCACCCGTATCAGCAGGAGGTGATGCATCATCCATCTCGATGACCTCAAAGTCAGCGTCATTCCATTGGTCAGCTTCATCGTCCTGTTCCTCCTCTTCCTCCTCGTTGCCCCCCGAGTCTAACAGCGCCCGTCTGTACTCGCTCTCGTCAGCATCTGCTTGGCGTTCCACGTGGGGTTTCCTCCTGGGGCTGCTGGGGGCTGAGGCCAGCTTATACATGACGGGGAAGATGATGGAGGTGAAGGTGGAGGTGAGCAGGGACAGGTACATGAGCAGGGGCTGGTTCTGGAACCGGCCCAGCAGGAAGCCCACCAGCGCCGGCAGAACCATCTCTCCCAGCGCCGCCCCCACCACGAACGCCGCCGCCGTGTGGGCCGTGATGGTGGTGTACTGCTCCAACCACGAAATGCCGCTAGGGAAGGTGGTGGCCATGGAGGCCCCGTACACGCCAGTGCCAACCCACAGCGCCACCTTGTGGTTGCTGAAGAGGCAGAGCAGGAGGGAGGAGAACGTGGAGCCCAGCAGGCAGAGCAGGATCATGGTGCCGGGGTACATGCAGGTGGCAAAGAAGATGGCGAAGCCTCGGGTGGCCGCAAACGTACCCCAAAAGAGCGAGTTGAGCCCAGCAGCCTGGGCTTCAGGCATGTGAGCAAAGTCCTTGGCGTAGGTAAAGATGAAGGAGCCGTAGGCCACCTCAGCACCCACATAGGCGAAGAAGAAGAGGAAGAGCAGGAACACCAGAGCCAGGTGGTGTTTGGCCACCAGCTGCTTTCCTGACGCCGCCTTGGACGGATCCTTGGCAGTGCTACAGCGACTGTAGAGGATGAAGAAGATGAAGGAGACCAGCAAGAGGAAGGAGCCGATCACAACGTAGGCCCACAAGGATTTCAGGGACTTCAGGTTGAAGGCAGATTCTGGGGCGGGGGCTTTGGTGATGGGAAGTGTTGCGTTGAGAAGAGGAGCCGCTACACTTCCCTTCTCGCCGGAACCAAACACCAGCTTTGAGATGATGGGTGACACGAAGGCTCCGGCGGCGAAGCTGAAGTGAAGAGCCTGCATGTGGGGGCCGGCCTGGTCCCCCCAGGTGTTCAGGATGAGCACGTTACCACCTTCACAGAAAAGAAGAAACACCAGATGTCAGACTGAGCAGCATCGAACCAGACAGTCGGGGAGCATTCACATCTGTGTGGTGCTCATCTTTTCATCCTGCTGCTGTGACAGCTCGTCGGCACTCTGATGTAGATTTTCCAGCGTTCTCAGTCCTGCTACCGTAAGTATTGTATGAAACTCACACAAAAAATCCAGTGACGGCTGATTTGACCACAGAAATGTGAACGGCGGCTCATTTGACTGCAGTGTGAAGATACCATCTTCTCTTCTCCAGAACCTGAACTAGACACGCCAGATCCTGTCTGTGACAGTTTGACTGACAGCGATTTAAAAGGAGAAATACTTGGAAATGCAAAAACAGAATGATTTTTTTATTACATTTGTTCTCTTTCATAAGAAAAATGCCACACAGACACGTTACAAACTAAAACATGATTTTCATCAGAGGGGGACTTTAAATCAGGATGTCACCCTCATAGGGGGCAAAAATCCAAAACACACTTTAGGTCGCGGGCCGAACAGGATAAACATTTATTGAATACAATAAATATTTAATGCTTTAAAGCTATTTAAATGTCACTTGTTTAACATAGATATAAATAAATACTGAAACTAATATTATTCATGAATAAATCATCTTAAGCCTTAATTAAATTTCAATATTTTGCTGTCCATTGTGTCTAAAGTGGTTTAAAACCTAAATCTACTGTATTTTCCGGACAGAATGATTAGATTCTTAGCAACGTTTGTTTTGAATGGAAATTCTTCAGCAGACAGCAGCAAATACTGACACACAAACCTACAGTGCCCTCTAGTGGTTGTTTGGGGGAAACAACCACTAAAAGGCAACCGGTTGTTAGTGAAAAAAATAACAAATATGGTTGCCTATTGATGTCTAAGAAAAAAAAATCACAAATAAGACGCTCCTGAGTTTAAGTCGCACCCCTGGCCAATCTATGAAAAAGAAACACAACTTATAGTCCGGAAAATGCGGTAATTTGGCATTTAGCTGGCTATCAAGCAATTTAACTTTTTTCTTTTAACATTAAGATTTTTAGATTTAACATTTAGACATCCAATTATTTTGCTGATATCATTTAGGTTGGTATTTATTTCATTCTAAATGTGGTGAAAGGGGGATAAATATGAACAAAGTGAGGACAAATCCCCCAAACTGTTGCACAAAGTTTCCACTGAACCCCGTGGTCTCTCACCTGTGTCCAGAACGCCCATGGATACTCCAATGCTCAACATGAAGGTGGTGAGGAGCGCAGCCTGCTTACAGAACGGGATCGCATACATTCCGAACGCAGTGAGGAGCATGGAAAATCCTGGAAGAGAGGAATGGCTCTAATGGAATCTCGGTTTTATCTGTGACCCTGTTTTAGAGGGTCAGATTTTTTTCAAGGTTGATAGAAGAATAACAGAGAAAAACAGCGACTTGTCGTTCCTCAACCAGCCTTTTTCCTTTTTCTCGGCTTAATGTGGCTAAAACAGGAAAAAGTCCTCTACGGGGCTTACCCAGCAGCAGATGGGGGCTCATGCAGTCAAAAAGAACCCCCCCAATGAGAGATCCACCAATGTAACCAGCAGAGCGGCCTATAAAGATGTAAGAGATGTTGCTGATGTTCTTCTTCACGTTCAAAGCCAGATCCTCGAAGGTGGGCCCCAGAACAGAGATGCTCATGCCCTGCAAAGAGAAGTGGAGCAGGTTAAAGGAGGTAGGTACTCTCCCTGCAGTTTCCTCTTACAGTAAGTCAGGAAGGCTATATTTTTAATAGGAAAGGTTTTTATCAATAGCGTGCCTTTAATTTGAAAAGCAGTTCACCAGATAAACCAGTCACTAAGTCACTTCCAAATCCAAGTAGGGCTGAGTTGATACAATCTACTATATGTTTTGAATATATTTATATTAATCTGATACCGTTCACATACCGTAAAATGTATTAATGAAATAATTAGATTAATATCATACAGTGTTACAATGTTTCTCAAAAGGTGAAGCTCTAACAAAAATGTTCAGATCATTGTAAACATTGTTCTGCTTCTCCTGGAGAGCGTTTCAGTTTGGCCACTAGGTGGTGATCGCACTATAGCATTACACTTCTTTTAAGAAGAATAAAGAATGAGCAAAAAAATGTGTTTTAGACCACAAATGGCTACTTCTAAAAATATTTCCTTAAAAGAGTTTGGAAAGTTCAAATTATAAAGCTGTTAATTTAGTCAGCAATGTATGCTTAGTTCGACTGAGCGTTAGCCGTCCTATGGGAAATTCCATTAAACAATAGCATTATGCTAGTGGGATTTAGCTTTATATGCTAAATCAATCTATATTTTTATGAATCGGTTATTGGTCTATTAAGCCTAAATCGATATTAATCGATTTTATTAACTCAGCCCTAGTTTGAACCAAGCCGAGATGTTGCGGTTTACAAACACTGGTGGCCTAAGCTCCGCCTCTCTGTTAGAAACAATAAGAGACAGTGGTTGATGTTTGTGTTTACAACAAGGCAGAGACTTAAACCACCAAACAGAAAGTCAAAACGTCTAATTGAAATGCAGCTTTAATGACCAGCTATTCAAATAGTCAGTTATACCCCCAATAGTTGATAAAATCACGGTTTAATAAAAAAATTAAAAAAGTATAGTCAATATTAATTGTAGAACATAATTTTAAAATGAACATAATTTAAAATAATAATAAACAAAATGATCAAAAAATATCTTTTAAAAGCTCAAGTCTTGAGCAACATCAGGGGTTAAACAAGTCCAATCCTGTTCCTGGAGGTCTACAACCCTTCATGTTTTCCAGCTCTAATCATTGCTGATTAACTGGATCAGATGATTCAGGTTATGAATGACTAAATACACCTGATCTAGCAGTAAGTAGGGCAAAGATCACTGGGAAACTAATACGGTAGTAGAGTTTCAAGACCAGGATTAATACAAGCTGTGAAACTATGTAAAGACTGTAGACTGTTATATTTTTATTTTTTGCGTTAAAGGACTGCAGATTACCAAGTGTCCTTGTGGTTGAATTTCTTTTGTTCCTGTGCCAAACTTTGTTGCTGTGTAAAACCTCCCTGTTCAAAGGTTCAGCTACAATCTCGACATGAGCGTCTGCTTCTCCACATGAAAATGTCAAAACCCAGGAGTGTATATGCAGATGGATTTCAGTCATCTGATGCAGCTTGAATGGCTGAAGAGCAGGTTTTGCTAATATGAACATCCTGTCTGTGCAGGAAACTGGAGTGTTTACTTAAAAATACCTGTCCGGTTGATTTAGAAAAACTCTTGATATCATTCAATTCATCAAGTAAACCTGCTAAGGTTTTTTTCTGTTTCTTTCAACTACAGACAAGACAATCTATTGTAGTTTATGGTCAGTACATTTTCGCATTGCTAGCATTTCACACCTATGCTAGCAACATTTTTCAATCAAAGGTTATGTCCAAATTTTTTTCCTACTCACTATCTAGTGCGTTCGCCATTTTGTAGTGCTGTCCGAATCTACCATTCTAAAATCAAGTGCACTGGAAATTTCCCACAAGTCTTTCTGTGAAAAAAAGGTGTGCAATTATGCTCACTATGTTAGCGAATATAGACCACAATGCATTGCGGTTGAACATTTTTTGCAAAAAAAAAAAAAAAATGTGTTTAAAGGTCATTTTTTAATAAACTATCCAAATTTTCATAATCAGAATACAGTGGAGTGACAAATAGACGTTCGTATTGATTAAATTGATTAAATTTTCACTTTGTGAAATCAGTGACAACATATCCGGCGTTTAAAAAGAGGAAAGAAAATTAATGAGCATGGTGTCTGAATTGGTTTTAAAATCCCGGGAATTATTTAGTCCCGCACTATATAGTTTTTTAGTAGTTAGGGTGGGAATTCCGGCATAGCTAGTGTCTGTGTAAATGCGTATATATATTATGGCTGGGAGTCTTAGTAACTGACGATACAATGCAATTCACAATACATGGCTCACAATACCGATAGTATCTCAATATGCCAAACATTGCAATAATCAATTATAACCTTGGAAATCTATGATGTACAACTATTTTATTATATTATTTATTCTAAAGGAAATATACATATTTTTTTAAAGCCACTTTTTAAGAACAATTTAAAACAAAATGCCAATCCAACATTATAATAAAATTATCAATAAATACTAACGTGTCTTTACAATAATTACAAACATTTTAAGATAACTAATAAACAAAGCTCCAGTTAGGAACCAAAATGCAGAGTATACTCAGAGAACAATAAATGTGTAAATAAAAAAATAAAAAAATCCCAATCCTCCATTTTAATTAATTTTACATTTTTTGTCAGCTAATTTTAGTTTTAATACAGATTATTATTATTGAGGCAAATTATTAATTTTCAGCCTGTTCATATTATATGATCATTGTTTTTTACAGTGCTAGTATCTATATTCACTTTCTACTTCTGCACTTTTCTTTGATAATCAACACTTAATTCACATGCTCCACGTGTACCGCTGGCATACACACCTATTGGATCAATAACGCCGCTAGACGTCTCATTTGGATGGTCAAACGCAGAGCACTTCTCCGCTAGAGTCTGGTGAATTTTAGTGCTGTGTTTGGAATGGTTATTGCCGTTTCCACCCGTACCCCATTGTTTTTGTTGCATTATAGCCCGCCTTGCTGTCTACGCCTACTATAGAAAAACACAGACACAGTTAGGACCTTTTTGCTTGCGGATTGCGTTTTCATCTGTCGCCGGAGCAGGAGGTGAGAGCACAAGGAGCCCCTCCCTTCTCCGCTGCACGTGGAAAGGCAGCAAAAAAAGTTCACGGTTTTCGCGCTGTACCTGCGCAACTATGTTTTTTGGCATTTAGGTTAAAAACTTGTCGGCCCGGTAGAAATTTTTGACGGTTTCGCAATGGCATCCTTACATTTCACTGTCGTTCTCATGCGAAGCGCCCCCAGTGGACTTTTTTGGTATTATTTTAAGAAACTGATTCAGGGAAAGAGAGGACCGGTAATATTGTGATAGTTCGCCATACCGATATTTTGTCCCACATGCAAAAAGTACATTCAAGAACCTGCGTTCAAGGCTTCTTTCAACCCGCATCACATTCCAGTGTGTATGTAACATAACACTGGAAATATTGTCGGCGACCCCTACATACCACATTTTCTTCGACCTATCATAACTCTACATAAATCCTCTGGTTCTGATGCAGAGAAAAGCGGCTTTTAATATACTATAAGGTTTTGCTATTCGGCGCAAAGCCGCTTCTATCCACTTTAGAAACTACTGCAATTACGTTCATTCCGTTGAGTAGTTGAAAGGATGTCGACTAAATAATTAAGAAGTTTTAATATCCAGGTTGACACTTGTAGGAGTTCATCTAAATGTAAGGAAGCATTTATGATTTAATTTTCTTTCAAATGCATAAGCAAACCTATGCAGCTACAAAAGGCACATGCAGTGTAAAACACTGCCCCCTACTAACTTGACAAAAATATAAACAATAATAAAACAAACAAAGAAACAAAACATTGCGTAAAACATAGACCCAATTTATTTTAATTATAAAATAAACTAAAATTGATTGAGCCATTTATAATGACAGTAATTTTAACCTTGTTGGCTTGCCATACATGATCTACAACCTGAGCCACGATAATGTATTTACGGTTTTCCACGTAGGTTCGGCTCTTATACCTACCAAGCCCAGGAAGGATCCACAGAGCACGAGCGTGACTGCCCAGCGCGCGCAGGTTCCCCGTCCACCGTTTCCCCCACCGACCACCTTCACTCGGTCCTCGCATCCCGGTCTCGCCGTCCTCCTGACCCCTTTCATGGCGCTCCGGAGCTTTCTCCCCGCGTCGTTCCTCTTATCGAACAGGGTGTCTTCGTCCTGCTCGTCGTTGTCATCGTCCCCCATGCTGGCGAATCGGACCTGCTTCTTTTTGACGACGCTATCTCGCTCGGCGGAGGAAGACATACCTGTCGCTCCGCGCCGCGGCCCTGACGCTGCCGCAGATCCCCGCACGAACCTTTCTGTTTGCGATTTGGAGCCTCCCGTTAACCGGTCACTGTTTCATCCGTATTAAAACCATTTCAAACACCCACGGTGCCCAGGGAATGGAGCGGAGCTGCAAGCGATGCGGCAGTCTAGGTCCTCCACCGGTCAACATCCAACGTCTATCAGGAGGCCTGCAAAGATCGTCTATGCACTCCGAGGCTCACTCGGTTAGTTAGTGGGTCTCAATTGAAAGACCTGGTGGGAAAACGAAATACGTAAACTATCCTGACAGAATAAGCCTCTCAACACAGCAGCACGTACATCTTCATTTCAATGTATAAAGTCAATTAAAAAAAACATTTACTCCATTTACTAAATCAAAATATCCACCTAAACAAATCTATATAATACTTCTCTACTAAAATTGCAGCTTTTACATTGCACTGTAAAGACTCCAATCTCTGTGCCTAAAATTTAAAGCAGAGTGCAACCTCTGTCCTTATTTTTTTAGTCTTTGATTCATCGCGAGTAAATTGGGCAGACCAACGGGAAGTAATAGCGTGTTATGGAAAGCTGAAGGGGTCAAAATTTCCCTTTCTTCGATTTAAAATGTCTGCCAAAATGTAAACGTTATTATTACTACCACAGAAAGACATTGAATAATACCAATGTACATTTATGTTAATTTGGGTTTTGGGTCACATTTTAATATCCAATAATCTTGAAAGGCTATTAGATAAAGACTTGTTTCATTTAGTCTTGAATTGATTTGGACTCTTTGAGATAAATTGAACTTAGTTTTTTTATTCAAAACTCACTAGCTAAATGAAAGAAATCCAGGAATACGATAATAATTTATACAAAAATAAATGCTATCTTTTAAACTTTTATTTAAAGTTGTCATGGGGATATAAACCCATATTTACTCTTTCTTGTTTATGTAACATTTTCTAAGGGAATTGTCACCCATTAAACTAAATAGTAGATTAAAATGAGGCCCAAATGACAATTTAAATTACTGGAAATGTGAATGAATGTCAATATTTGGCCTGATAGTCAGATATTTGTTTAACCCTTCCGCTCTCTTTGGGGTCCAGATGACTCCAACCACATATTGATGTGTGATTCCTTCCATGACAAATGTGGACAAAGATGGACAGGATTTTATGTCTGCCATGGACATTAGTGAAACTCAAAAATCAATGATAAAAAAGTTCAGCACACTGTCTTGTGGGGTCCAGATGACCCCACTTATAATGTAAACATGCTAAGGACAGTGAAAGGTTTAATACTAATTCAGAGGGATTTTAGGTTGAAATATATTGATAATTTAAGTATTTTGTCACAATTGTATGCCTTCAACTAAAACACTGTAATGTTTATTATTAAGGATAGGTAACTGCCTATTTGGATGCAATGTCATGTCATTTTGTAAAGATTAATTACTGTCTAACTCTTTGTACTCTATAAATTACTTTTTTAAATAAAAACACGAATGACTATGATATTCTTTAAGAATGGTTTAGGTGTTACTTTGAAAAAAATAATGTAAATGCATCCATTCACATATTATAGCATATCAACTTGTAAATAGTAATCTGTTTGTTTAGATGCTCATTTCTTTCCTATAGAGTGAGTACAAGTGCAACAATCCAATTTTACTATGTTAGAATCCCACATCGGTCTCAGGAATGCTATGGTAGCTCCAGCGACAGCAAAAAAAAAAAAAAAAAAAATAATAGTAATTGTTGCACTCCCAAAGCTTTACTTTAACAAGAACAGAGAAGCTCTCAAAACCTATAACAACTTTTTATTTTATTGAAATTAGTGAAAACTGATGCTTACATGAAGTGTACATATACTGTTTGTTACAAAGTCTGCAACTGAGCCAAATGCATAGTTATCATTCTAAATATGATTTAAACAAACATAAACATATATATCACACAAATGGATAAAAAAATTGCAAAACAAGTTAAGTTGGTTTGTTTTAATTCCATCATCTGAAGTAATAAAATGATGGAATAAGATACTCAACAAAAAAAGAAAGAAAACTATACAAAGTCTTAAACATGCGTAGAAGCAGAGATGTCAAAAAGACCCAAAAAGTTGCCAAATGTTTAAGTTTCATTAAAACAGCAATTTTTAAAAATGATTTTACTTTCTATTTAAGTGGAACAGATTATTTAAAAAAAAAATCACGTTGAAATTTTTTTTTTAAATTGTTGCTTAAATGGGGATAAACAAATGATTGTCATATGCACAAAGGACGGCAGAATCGATAAAGTGATAAAAAGTTCTTTGGTGTCAAAGTGTGTTAAGAGAAGAGACAGTTCTGCCTTTAAAATGTCTCTTCTTTTTGGTTCAATCTTAAAGACCCACTCCAATAAAAAATGGTATTTTTGGTGTTTTTAACTTGTCCTTGTGGCATTTCTCGCATGATGAAAATCAGGGCGAGAAGATAAAATACAGTTTGAAAAAGTTCGTAGTGGTTAAGTACAAACTACAATTAGCAGTCCATAAGCTTTGCTCCATCCCAATGCATCTACTTGTAGACGACAAATCTGGTATTGCTCACCATTTTTGTTGCACCGCTAACGTTAGCTTGGGGTTGTGAGGGCTGTAAGCTAGCTGGAGAGAGTGTAAACATAGGGATGATGGGAAATGGGGAGTGGGACTTTAAAACAAGGGTTTGTTGAGGCTCAGAATGATCACATTTACTCTCCTCAAGCTGCTTTATATCCCAGAGATGCAGAAAAAGCAGCAGCCACCAGGGGACACTCTGTTGTCCAACAAGTAGTTCCACACAATTCAAAAGAGAGATTTCTTTTCAGCACATTTTGGTCTTCAGCAAAAATTATTTAAGGCTTGAGGGTACAAATACAACATTCTTCACACAGATAAAAACTTAAATACAAGCAAAATCGTTTGAGTTTAAGACCAGTTTGAACTGAACTCTACAAAGAGCACAGATGTGCCATGAAATGAATACTTCCTTTGTTTTTGGTCCTCCTGAAGCAGCTGGTATCGGTTGTTGCCATGGCGAAACGCAGTGGTTTTCCTATCAGTTACTATGAGGTCGATGACACAGACAATAAAGGAACACTTCATCAAAATGAGGATATTTGTCCAATCGGGAATATATAATGGCACTAACATCATCTTCAAAATTCCCTATTTTTATATATATATAGGGCTGAGGAAATAAGAAGTTTCCCTTTCGGTTCCGCATCTGTCGTGAAAAAAAAGGAACCACAAAAAAAATGTTTAGACTGCAGAAGAAGAAGTGAAGCCTTAGTGTTTTCTAGACTAAGTGTTAGAGTCCCTGATGAAAAGCACACAACAGCGCAGCTGAATTCCACTAAAACTGCCTAATTTGGGGCCAAAATTTCTCCACAATCATATGAGAGAGCGACTTCATCATACAGGAAATGGTCCTAATAGAGTTTTTCCTGCGAATGGAGGATCTGGACCGAATGCTTAACCCATTGTTTCTTAGTCTTGTTCATTGAATTAAGACTAAATTCGTTTTAGTTTAAGATCGTTGGAGAACATGAGGTTTATTTTGTGCCCTGATAAAAAAGGACATGAGAGTTCTTTGGGTTCTTTGTCAGCATCTAAGATGGAATGTAACTCCACAACCTGATTCTTGAAGCGTCCTTGCAGATGTCGGACCGCCGCGTGAACATTAGAAGATTTCAAGGATTGAGATGATGCACAAAGAAGATGCTCCTCATGTCTGAATAACAGCAGCACACAGGGATGATCCGGACAGATCCTATAAACTGGATCAGCAGCTTTCTTCACAGCAAAATTACACACTTTTCCCTATTTTATTTTGAAAATTTCAAGTTTGCTCGATGTAAGACTCAGTCCTTCTGGACCACACTCAAACTTTACCCCAGCTCATTACTGGTATGTCTCACTACAGGTGAATTTAGTCCTTCTGAAGGCACTTTGTTTTTTGGCTTTAAACTCACAGGTGCAGCATTTTTTGTAGCTCCGCCTCCATCTGACCTGCAGGAGTCTGTCAGTCTATAAAGGGGCCGCTCACACAACTGAGTCCAACTCTTTGCTTTTAGCCTCTTCCTGTGTCTTCCCGTGCTCTATCATCTTCTGGGTGACGTCCCGATCTTTGCTCTGGGCCTCCTTCTTCTCCGCCCTTCTCCGCTTGAGCTCCACCCAGGGAATGAAGCACAGCAAAATACCCCCGATGAGAGGGGGGATTCCTGCCAGGTAGAAGGCCACGTCATAGCTGCCCAGTTTATCCCTGAGAAAACCTGCAAGACACAAAACACATTCAATGGAACATTTTGTTTCTATTTATTTCATTACATGTGTTTAATCATTAGTTTAATTGCTGCAAATTTGAAAATAATGTTATTTTTGCAAAGAAAAATGTACAAAAAACATGATTTAAGTCTGCAGAAAAGCACTCAAATGCAGTTTGTCTTCATGCTTTCAGCCACTAACATTAAGCTTCCTTTCAGTTTAGCTTGATGACCCAAAATAAACAGGTTATACGAGACCAGAGCTGAGTGTTTATTTTTAGCTGGGTTAAAGATGCAATTGATGATCTACAGCTCTGCAGGAAGTTCTTTTACTTCAGTGGAAAACATGAATGAACACAACATGGAAAACCCAAATGTAGGTTTGACTCCACCCAGTGGATTCTGAATGACATTAGTGAAGTTTGAGGTGGAGCAAACAATCCTGATAAATGTCGATAAAAGATCCACTCTGATCATCTTTTGATCTTTTGCAAAATTGAACCCAGTTTACTTTTAGTTATGATAACGACATTTTTAGCTAAAATAAAAACAAACTTTCTAAATGCACTTCTTAGTTGTGGGCGGGACTATTGGTGTGGAGTAAGCCTTCCCTCATTTCCCATCATCCCTGTGCTTAGACTCTCTCTTAATCTTGATTTTCTTTATAAATGTCCTCCATCATGAAAAAAATGCAACAAGAACATGTTAAAAACACACTTTTCATCAAAGTGCGATTTTAAGACAAACTAAAGTGAGAATTTTGAATTTGTCTGCCTTGCTGTCAATAAAAAAAAAAAAAAAACGTCCAAAATTTGAACTCTAATAAAACCAACTAATATTAAAAAAAGAATAATTTGATGAACATCAAAAACACCTTTGACACTAGGCTACAAACAGTTTTTTGTTGAGAAGAAAAAACTGCTCCCTTTTGATGCCAGTCTCTAGTGGTAAGTTGAGGTACTGCAACTTGTATTTCTTAGTGATAAATTCGTTCCAAAAATTCCAAAGAATTCCAAAAAAATAAACATAAACAAAACGGAAATAATAACTTTTTTTAAACAAAGCCATAGATGCTGATATTTTTTTAAAAAGCCATGAAGATTTTTATACATTTTTTACAACATATCAAATCATAAGATTTCATTTTACAATCAGAGATCATAAAAGTAGTTTAAGGTTTTCTTTTTTGTTTTATTAAACTGATAATCAAAGAAACCATAATTCATTTAAAAATCTTGCCTTGATTTGAACAGACTCGTTCTCTGAAACACCAACATTACAGCCCTTGTGATCCAATTACAGTTAAACACCGAACAAAAGGATGTGATGGTTCTCTCAGCCTCCAAAAAATACTGTAAAAAACCCTGAACTCATCTGTTTGGGGAACAAATGACTACGTTTTCCTCCGGATGGAATGATGCTCACATGATTAGAGGAATGTTACTGATATCGGTGTTTAGGCATCATGGGAATCCAGTACAATGTATGTTTTACAGTTGGAGGATTCACATGTTTTTCATGTGAACTTTTCAGAGAGGAAACAACAGAACACTAGGTGGAGCCAACACCCAAGAGTTCAACTACTGTATGTGAGTCTTAATCTTCAGATACATTTTTTTGTTTTTTTTTGCTTTTACATTTATTAAACATTTTGTTAAATATGACTTCAGTGTCTTCAACATCTCTATCAACATTCTGGTTTTACCTGCGATTGGGGGACCAGCAACCATGGGCACAGACATGAGGCCCAGCAGGCAGCCGATGGCCTGGGACACATCTTCAGCTCCGACCAGCTCGAAGGCGATGGGCGCCATGATGCAGATGAAGCAGCCGTCAAACAGCCCCATCAGGAGGCAGACGGCAATCAGCCCGCCGAAGATGTTACACAGCGGGATCATCATTGACATGACGCCAATGACGATGAAAGAAGACACCTTGAGAAGACAAGAGGAGATTTAGTCGCCTCCTGGTCAATTCTGTCACTTCAAGATCTTCAAGGATCTCACTTTATTTGTTTCATCTTACTCACCTGCAGGAACACCTTGTTGACTCCTTTGACGTAATCTGCGACGTGGCCGAAGATGAGCCTCCCGATTCCGGAAGTGATCCCGATGCACATGAGCAGAACCTCTTTGTTGGTGTCGGCACCAAAACGCTCCTCTACATGCTTCATCTGGGACAACAAATAACAGACATTTATGTGTCAGTGTCACAAAAATGACAATAAATACCAGCTCAGTGAGCTTGTGGTAGAGTGTTCGCCCTGGGACTGTAAGGTCGAGAGTTCAAATCGACAGCCAAGTCAAACCAAAAGACTTTCAAATTGGGACCCAATATCTCCCTTCTTGACACTCGGTATTAAGAGGTTGGATTCGGGGGTTGGAACACCAAATGGTGTGGCAGTTCACCGCTCCCCCAGGAGATGGGTCAAACACTGCGATCAATTTCCACACATCAACAACCAATGGAACTTTGAATTAAGAATGGATAGGTTGTGCTAATGTACCACAAAGAAGAAAAACACTGGATCCAATCAATAGCTTAAACCCAAACCGTTGAATTCCTTTCGTCCTGTCAGAACCAGGCCTTTCTTGGACTGATGCTTCCACTCAAGGTTCCTTCAGGCTCTAAGGAGATTCGCTTAGATGTTTCTTGGCTCAGACAATGCTCACATATTATTTCCTCCAGGCTATAGCATTCCCATTCAAAGGGTCTGTCTGTCTCCATCTAGTCCAACAGCCCTACATCCATCTGCACCGACCCCTATTTGACTCCCACTCCCCCCTATACCCAACAACAGCAGGCTCTGTGCTCAGAAGTCCTGCTGTGAGCTACCGGTGTGTCAGCAGAGAAACTCGTGATGGAAGTCCAGCGTTTTGTTCTATGTCGTGAACGAGATCCCGACCACAAGCGGCTGAAATGAGCTTCCTCCAGAGGGTGGCTGGGCGCTCCCTCAGAGATAGGGCAGGAAGCTCGATCACCAGAAGAGAGCTCGCTTCTCCTCCACATTGGGAGGAGCCCATTGAGGTGGCTCAGGCATCTGGTCCGGATGCCTCCTGGACGCCTCCCTGGGGAGGTGTTCCTAGGCATGTCCCACTGGGCCAGGGGTCGGCAACCAGTGGCTCCGGAGCCTCATGTGGCTCTTTTGTTCCTTTATTGTGGCTCAATAGTTCTAAAGAAAAAGGCTAATGATTCAAATAAATGATTGATTAGTTATTTAAGTTTAGCTGTTTCTGCTTATACTTTTATTATGTCAAACAACAGAGCAAAATGATGTCATAGAAATTCTGTAGAAATGTTCTTTAAATTTGTGTTTTTATTTTTACATTCCTCAAACAAAAGTCTCCACAATTCTTATATTTCAGTAAATTCATCTAATGTGGTTAAAGTTTCTGCTTCAATGTTGTTTATATTTTAAAAATAAAATGAGAAAAATTATAGTGCTGCACAAAAATCCTAATGTTAAAAGCACCATGTTTGGCTGTCTTGCATTTTATTTAGAAATTACTCTCCCGCAGAAGCAGGGTCTTAATTGGTGTATTTTATTTTGAAAGGAACTTGTGTGTGCTGCTGTCAAAACTAAAATAAATAAAAAACAGTTGTAGAAATACATTGACACTATTGTTAATTCAATATTGTAATATTTTAAATCTAAATTTTTAAATTATTTTTTAATGATCACAAAAACATTAATATTGTGTATTTTTCTACACGATAATGTGGGACTTTCCGGCTCTGGCTGGATTTTGATCTGTAAGAAAATGGACTAAATGGCTCTTTTAGTGTTAAAGTTTGGCACTAGGCGAAGGCCCGTGGAAGACCCAGGACACGCTGGAGAGACTACGTCTCTCGGCTGGTCTGGGAACGCCTCGGGGTTCACCCACAGGGAAGTCTAGGTATCTTTGCTTAGACTGCTGCGCCCTCGACCTGGTCAGCAGACGTCCTCTCCATTCACTCTTTACCATTACAGTCCCTGAATTCCTTCACATAAACTTGGATTTCATCTGTTTGTGGGGCCATCGTAGATTTTTAAGCAGGTTTCAGGATAGCACATCTGCACATCATCAGCATAAAGTCGGTTAAGGTGACATTATTGCCATCTTAATGGCACCTTCTCAATGTTGAAAGCTGGGCCAGACCCTTTGAAGGAGACTACGCCACACCATGTGGGACACTTAATTTCCCACTTAAACCAGGATATGTGGGTTTCTTTTTTTCTTCCCACAAACCTGAAAACATCTTTAAAAAGTCAACATTTCTGGCCTTTTTCAGGTCAGCTCATCTTTCTACTGAGTCAGCACATGTATGGGTCAGCGTCTCTCAAAGAGCGGTTTCGTTGGTAAGAAAATGTCGGGCCATGAAAGGCTGCTTTCAGCTGTTTTGCTCAAGATCCCTCTCCAAGGCTCAGAGGTCCGACCGCGTGCTGTTAGAGCAGCCGCTTCCGAGCCAATAGGGCGGGGCCCCCGCTCTGAGTCTGCGGCCCGGCCCAGCCCAACCCCCGCGGAGTACCGCTCGAAGGAGCAGACACCGGAGAAGGGCTGTGAACACAGAGCTGATCTCCTTCCAATAACAGTCCCAGAGAGCAAACAAACTGGGTCCTCATGAGTTAACCTCCCACCTCAAACCCCACAGTGTCCTCTTACAACAGAAATAAAAAAAAAATGGACTGAAGGAAACCAAAACCAGCTCACAAAGTTGATTCAGAGCGGAACAGGAGCTTCAAACTCACACTTCCCTTCATAGCAACAGAAACATACATGACTGTTTATAGGAGAATCAACATTGAACTCTGACTGTGTTGGTTTACCGTGTAAAAAAAAATAAAGAAAAGTTTCACCGATGAACGCTTTAACACTTAACACCGTCTAACACTTGTGTTTTAACTGGCACCAATTTCAATTCCAAAATTCTACTTTAAACTAGTGCTGGGCGATATGTAAAAATTGTATATTTCATCTACCATGTATATCATGATATACCATAATTAAGTATATTTTCAGTTATTCTTTGAAAAAAAATTGACAAAAATGTCATGACTTACTTTTCTCTGACTTTATTTTTTCAAGTAACTTGTAACTGAATAGTTACAAATGAGAAAAATGTTTAAAGTTTTCAAGTTTCTTTGTAGGAAAACACATTTTTGCACAAAAGTTCAGCAATAAAAATAAATTAAAAACGATAGAAGAGAAATGGCAAGACCGTCATTTTTCTATCGCCCACACGATATGTATCGTCGTATCGCATATCGTCATATCTACTTCAAACCATCATCAGATGATAATTCAACTTTAAAAAACATGTTTCGCTTATATGGTTTCTTGGACATCAAAAGGTTTTCATTTTATTTCCTGCAACCATTGCTGGTGGGGGGAGGTCACTAAAAAGAACTTCAAACATTTTCAAATGTAAACAAAAAAAAACAGATAAACTCTTGATCTCATGGGAAAACTTATTAGAAACTCAGTAAGTCATCTACAGGAGGTTAAACTCAGTAACATGTTTGGGTATCAGGAAAAGTCATGACCTTCACTTGGATGCAGTTCTGCTTTAGACACATGCAAGCGCGTGATTCAGGCCGTGCTGACTCTTCATGAAAAGTTGCAAGAAAGTAAAAAAAAAAAAAAAAATCCAGGTAGTTTGACTCAAGTGAAGTCAAAGTGCAAATGCACCTAACCAGAACTTCCACATGATACAAGCTAGCAAGGATTTTTTTAATAAACTCAGCAGAACTTGAGTGACACTGAATAGTCCTGTAAAAAGACTTCCGCATTTTGACTTTCACTTTTCCACTCTTTCCAAACTTCTTCTACACCTCCAAAATGTTCAAAACTCAGACTTACCAGGTGGACGTAGGGTACAAAATACCCGTAGAGGGCTGCAGGTATTCCAAAGGCCCAGATGCGATATCCCACAGACTTCCAAATGTTAGTGTTGAAGACCTGTCTCAGGCGAGACTGTCCACTTTGGGAGCTCTTGGGTTTGGGGGGTAGCAGGGGCCGGTAGCTGAAGCCAGCCAGAACCAGAACAAAGATTAGGGTGCAGAGAACCCGTAAGGTGTTCTGAAAGCCCAAGCTGCTGAGCAGCCCAGAGAGCACGTAAGGCATGAGGATGGTGAAGAAGCTGCTGCCGGCTGTCACGATGCCGTTCACCAGACCGAGGCGCTTCTTGAAGTAGTGACCCAGGATGACGAGGCTGGGTTGGTAGGAGAACGAGCAGCCGCAGGCAAAGACCACGCCGTAGGTGAAGTACATGAGGCCAAGGGACCTGTGAGGGCCACAACCAAACTCTGGTTTAGTCTTCAACTGAGACGTAAGATAAACAAAAAAACATCATGTTTCTATTATTTTATGTTACTATGACCATTTATTCACTTTTTACAACAATCTCTTGATAATATTTTGGTTACCCTACAGCAGGGGTGTCCAAACTTTGCCTCACAAGCCGGACCACACATAAAATTACCGTCTAAAGTTCCTAATAAAAAACAACAAATTGAATAGTTTACAATAAAGAATCTTCAACATGGACTAACTTTACCTTCCAGCTGACATTTTTAAACAAACTGGCATCTCAAGAAAGATCTTTAAAGTGGAGAATGGAGTAGAGAAGTCAGTAAACTTGACATCTTTCTCTCCATTTTCAACCTTCTACAGATGATCCAAAATGTTCCTGGATGTCTTATTTCTAGTCAGTCAAAAAGAACAAGTTGAACCCATAGGGGGTAATCCCTCTGGTTTCTGGAGCTTTTTGTTTTGTCATCATAAGGTGCAAAGTCTTTCTTTATGCTGATTCGTTTAGGTTATAGCCCCACTAAGATAAGCTTAACCTGAGCAGCGTGTACTCTAATCTAGTTTATGATTGACACGTGGTTTTCATGATGAAGATTGTCTCCAATTAAAGGGAACTTTCAGAAGCTTTTGATTGAGCTTTTATCTAGCATAAGTAGAAAAATACAGCTATTGCCAGGATGTGTAGACACAAACACCTACCAGTCAGTAGCTGATGACCGTTAAGAATATCTTAAGAATACTCTAAGCATCTAAATGGCATCAGGTAAAATGTAAGAAGCTCAGTGGAGTTTCCTAGAGATCTTTCCTGGAGACTCTTTACTTTTCTATGTTAAAAATGTGCTGAACAGATGAGGTTTACAGTCCTGTAACTCTAAATATCCTCATCGTCATACCCAACAAAACAAAACTTGTGGTCGTCTTAAAAGTCAACCACGTTCACCAATACTTTACCTCATATATTACGGTTACACATTTGACTTTTTTTGTTTTAATAGGGTGGATTTGAATGTAACACTTGGCTTTTGCAGCAAACTCTTTGTCAAGAGCTGATAGGAGGGCAAAATGTATGTCATGCACACACACAACAGTCCAGGATAGGTTATATATAAAAAATATATTTTCTAGATTTTTGATAGTATAAAACAGGATTTTTTTCCCTTTCACTAGTGTCTCTTTTACCCAATATAAGGTGCACATAAAAGCCTTAGTTTTTTCTAAAAAGCAACAGTGTACCTTGTGTTCCGGAGCGCCTTATATATGGAATAATTCTGGTTGACTGACGTCAAAGTAATTTTGAAAGGTACACTGTGTTATGTCAAAATCAGGCTGGTATATTTTTTATGAGTTCCAAACAAGTTTGGGTGTTATTGTGAGTATGCTAACACAGCTAACATGTAGCGGTGTTGGACAGTGTTTTTCATCTGTTACTAGCACCTAGAGCTAGTTTGCTACTGTGGTATCAGTCTGTTTTTTTTTTTTTTTTGCAAACAAAGTTAAAAGTTAAGGTATTGTGACAACCTGACGCTTCTAACGTGACTAAAATTTAGTATGTTGTGAACAAGTTCTGAAGTTACTGTAAACTAGTCTGGTCTGGTCTGCTTGCTACAGAGGAGCTCGCTACAGATGACCTAGCTAGCATGCTACAGCAGAGCTCGCTAGCTCGCTACAACGGAGCTTACTAGCACGCTACGCTGTCCACCGAGTGGCTGGCTAACGTAGCGACGAGGGGACCATGATCATGAACATGAAGACTTTTTCCACCAAAAAAGACTTTTGGGGACTGTTGGGTAAAAACACTTGTAGTTAGAAACTATGAATGATCTACAAGGGGATTAAAGCAGACAAATGTGAGCAGTGACTAAAATCTCTGATAAACTTGTTAAAATGTATGATTAACTCTCAATTTTTAATGCATTTCTCATATATCAAATCCATCCATCCATCTTCTTGACCGCTTCTTCCCTTTCGGGGTCGCGGGGTGCCGGAGCCTAACCCGGCTACTGATGGGCGAAGGCGGGGTACACCCTGGACAGGTCGCCAGTCTGTCACAGGGCCTCAATCACACACCCATTCACTCTCACATGCATACCTAGGGACAATTTAGAGTCACCAATTAACCTAGGAAGCATGTATTTGGATGGTGGGAGGAAGCCGGAGTCCCCGGTGAAAACCCACGCATGCACGGGGAGAAGATGCAAACTCCACACAGAAAGGTCCCAGCCGGGATTCGAACCGGGGCCTTCTCGCTGTGAGGCGAGAGCGCTAACCACCTGCGCCACCGTGCAGCCCCATATATCAAATATTGTTGTAATTTTGAAATACTGGAATAGAACGTAACTGGAAATCCATGACAGGAAGTCAGGTCGAGTAATAAACGTGAACACTTGAGGATGATTGTTGGAAGAAACTGAATGGCAGTTTTGTTCGGAAATTATCAGGTTCTGATGCAGATTAATAACTTCACCTTCAGATAAAAGATCCTCTGCTCTAGGAAAGCCTGTCCAACAGTCAGCTGATAAGCAGCAATCAGTTGTTTTATCGCTTGTGTGTGGATATGCAGTGTGGCGTCCTCACACGGCGAGTTTTCAGGAGCGGGCTCAGAGCCCCGCCTTCACCAACTCTACTGGATCGGTCAGAGATGACACCTGAGCGAACGTCAGGCCGGGCAGAGTTTGTACAAGGTCATGATAGTTGAGGTTAAAGTTCACACTGTTGTCAGCACTTCCTACATGTGACTTCTCAAACTGCTGCTGGAGAGCTTTTAATTTAAAGTTAACAGAGTCATTAAAATGCTTCCTTACTCAACGAAGGAGCTGGCCAGCAGGCCGACCAGGGCGATTGCGGCGCCACCTACTGCCGTGATCCTGCAGCCAAAAATATCGGTGAAGATGCTGACAATAGGGGAGCAGAAGAAGATCATGCCCATGGCGAGGGAGCCCACCCATGCTGCAGGAGACAGAAAAAAGAGGTAGTGAGTAAAACAACAGACTAAAGCAAATGACTTTGGCAGATCATGGGTTGATTATAAATGATTGGTTGATTTTCAGTTTTTCTTGCTCTATACAAACAAGATACTTCCCAACTTTCAAATCATATAAAACCGTCCACAGCAGAGGAAGATGTGTCTTCCTCTGTAGTGGGAGTCTGAGGAGCAGCCAGTATTTTTGTTATCTGTTTTCGTCCAGCAGGTCGGGGTTCAGGGCTGCTGCTGGTTCCTCTCCAAACATTCAGATGATCTCATGCTGATCCAGGTCAGAAAGCTTAGAAGTACAACACACAGCTGGCCTCACAGGTCTGGTAATGGATCCGCATAGAACCAGCATGGTTGTTTGATATCAGACGTCACCCTAAAGCCTTCCTGGCTCCTTTAAAGAAGAAGTTTAAGATTAAGATTTCATCTGGGTGACTGAAAAGTCCTGTTGGACTACAAACATCTCCTGTGTGACCCAGTGACCAGCTGTCTTTCAGATCCGACCAGACAACACAAAAGTCGATGAGTCCGCTTGGCTTGCTCTCATATTTGTAGGGATAAGCTGTGGTAAGCTTCCCGTCTTACCCAGGAGTAAGGAAGAGGAGCTACACAGAAGCCTCAAAGACGGCAGGAAATTACTGCTGAGTTCTGCAGGTCTGAGTCTGAAACCACCTCTGCTTCAGACATGTAATACGGCTCGTCTGCTGTAGCGTCTGTCTGTGGCTGCAGGGAAACAGGATTCGGGTGATTTGAACGGTCTGTGTGCTTCGTTAAAAGGTTTGAACCCGGTCACCTCACAACTGGACCTGCAGGACAAACCGGACTCTGCTGGATATCTTTATGACTGATGCGGACTCTCCTTTGATCCATCCATCCATTTACACATCCATGCCATTCATCCATCCATTTTCTAATCCATCCATCCATTCATTCATCCACTCATTTATCCATCCACCATCCATTCATCCATCTGTCCATCCATCCATTTATCTATCCGTCTATCATCCGTTTATCATCCACTCATGTATCCATCCACCATCCATCTATCATCCATTCATCCATCTATCCATCCATCCATTTACACATTCATCCAACCGTTCATGTATCTATTCATCCATCAATTTACCCATCCATCCATCAGTTTTCTATCCATCCCGTTTATCCATCCATCCATTTATTCTCCCATCCATCCATCCATCCACCCACCCATTCATCCATCCATCCTATGTATTTATCCATCCATCCACCCATTTATTCATCCACCATCTATCTATCTATCTATCTATCTATCCATCTATCCATCCATCTATCTATCTATCTATCTATCTATCTATCTATCTATCTATCTATCTATCTATCTATCTATCTATCTATCTATCCATCTATCTATCTGTAACAGATGTAACAAACATGTAAACCCAAAAGTGATTCTTCCTTTGTTTTCACTTCATAAATCTTTTTTTTTTATTTACTGCCCATTCATTTTTTTCTCAACTTGTAAAGGATGGAGTATGAGATAACGATGTGTTTCATAGACCCCCTCCAGCTCCCCGGGGTGTTTGCATTGATCAGCTGATGTCAGGAGTTGGAGCTTCATTTACATGAAATATCACTGGAACAGGAAGTCAAACTCTCACCGCCTGTCTGTTCTTCATCAGTGATGCAGCATTCAAGCAGACCCAATGCTGCAGCACTGCTGGAATAACAGGATTACAGCATTTCAGACCTAAATATCATTGTCAAGATGGAACTAGGTGTTTCCACGGCAACATCAGAGATAAATACCACATGATAGGAGCAGCAAAACGGCAGTCAGTCTCGTTAGCATCATTCAGCAGACAGTCCATGACCTCCACCTTTTTAAATTCAGTCATTTGCTGGAGACATATTCCTGAGCTGAAAAGTCACTTGTTTTAGGGTCACGGTGACCCATTCGTGAACTATCTGGTAAAATAGTGTACTCTCTTCAAATGTTGAATGGAGTTGTCAGAGAAACATGCAGATTTTCTCACATCAGAATAATGACTAAGAGAAAAAATGGTGGGTGGTCCATGCAAAATATCAAGGTTATAGCCCACTCGATTAGTCTGTTGAGCAGAAATCTTGATGCTTATTTTTCCTATGGGCATGCTGCAAGTGTCAGGTTGTAGCAAACACTTACACAACACATAAGGGTAAGTAAGAGTAAAGTAGGTAAGACGCAGATGTGTAATACAGATTTTTCCTTTTTTCGGCCGCCCCAAATCCTGCAGATTGCAAAAGTGGTGCAAATGCTGGTTACGTGATCAGTGCATACTCCTTGTGTGCCTCATAAGGGTTTATAAAACAGTCAGGTGTGGACAAGAACACACAACCCAAAAGACTTGTCAAGGATCTCTACAAACATGATTTCCAGAGATTGCACAGTGAAGGTTTTCTGCACGTTTCAAAACTTTCACTGGAAGTTTGCAGAATTATGTGTGGTCACATTCCTACAGATGCATTTTTCTCTGGAAAAATGCGGCTCCAAACTCCAAGCGTTAAAAGTTGTAACCCTGATTAGGGCCTCTGAGCTGCAGCTCCACATCTGGAGGGGGCAATAAATCATCAGAGCTCCATCTCCATATAAGAGCAGCTGGAAGTCATTTGTGAGAGTTTGAGGGGGGGCCAAAAGAAGTGAGAGGTGCAGTAGTTTGCGTCTCCACTTCGGTCTTGGTCGCGTTTGTGCTGCAGGAAGTGAAAGCTGATGACAAACAGGAAACAGAAGGAAGTAGGATTTGTGGCTGAACGGAAGTTCAAACACGCACGCTTGAGAGGACTTCAGTGTCCTCCGGAAAGGAGAGTGCCATATGAGAAATGTTAACGGGAGTTATGTTTCACGTTGGGGGAAGACTGGGGGTGGTCCGCCGGAGCTGGATGGTGATTGGGGGGATTTCCATCCACCCACTGTTTAAGCGGAGAATATGGAGACAGAAAAATGCTGAAGCTTAACTCTTCACTCCCAGACTTGTCTGGGGATTAAAACACAGAAAGCTGGAGAGGAAGCGTGTCAACTTGTACAGAGATGTTTGATCAATATCAAAACTACAAACCATTTTTTTTAAATTTGTAGAAAATTGAGTTTTCAAAGCATAAATAAAACAAAAAAAGAGGGGAAAAAAATTGGTTTAAAGTCCCACTCTGATCATCTTTTGATTTATTTTAAAAGTGTACTTTGAATTATGATTATGCCGTTTTTGCCCAAAATTAAAAATCTTGTGTCGTTTTCTAGGACATAGTTAGAGCAACCCATTCCCATCACCAATAACTCTGTTTACACTGCTAGCTTACAGCCCTCACTCTCCCAATCTAACAATAATGTTGCAACAAAAATGGTTACCAATATTGGATATCTGCTTCTGATTCACGACTTGAATAAAGAAATACTCAGAATTGCATCTTCAAACCTAATTTCCATGTCCCCTCCTGTCAAGTGTTTTTGGGCATCTGGGATCTGCCCTTTTGAGGAGGGATACTGTGAAGATTGTGGACTTTGGTTTGGTTTTAGTCAGTTATGTTATGGATTTTGGTTGTGTTCTGTGTTGAATTGTCCCTCAGTCTTATCGGTTTCAGGTGAGTCATGATTCACAGCCGTCTTCATTTCAATTATTGCCCTCAGTCTATTAAGGTGTCTGGTTTTCTCTTCTTCCTTGTCAAGTCTGTTCAGTCACTCTTTATGTTTCTCAATGGTGTGTCCAACGAATCTGTTCCTGAGGAGGATTGTTGGGCCATCCTTCCTGTTCCTTTGGAGGGTCGCCGAGGCCGCTCCTCTTCATGTGTCCATTCTTTAGGAGGGTCACCAGTATTGCTCTTTCATGTTTCCTGTCCCCAAGGATGGTCACCGCTCATCCTCCTTGGCTGCATTTCTTGTTCCAGAAGAGGGTCGCCGAGACTGCTCCTCTTCACGCCTGTTCCTGAGGAGGGGTTCTGATACCCCTCACATCTGTCTGGCTGTAAGGCCCCTGAATGTTTTCTGGACTTGTTTTTGTTTCTCCATGTCCCCTCCTGCCAAGTATTTTGCTTTTGGGCATCTGGGATCTGCCCTTTTGGGGAGGGGTACTGTGAGGATTGTGGACTTTGGTTTTTGTCAGTTATGTTATGGGTTTTGGTCATGTTCTGTTTTGAACTGGCCCTAAAGTTTGTCATGATGCTTCATTGTCTTGATTTCAGTTAGTTACCTTGAGTTGATTTAATTTTTTCAGGTCTTCCTTGTCAGGTTATCTGTTCTGTCCGGTCACCCTTTGTGTTTCTCTGTGGTTTTTGTTATGTTTGTTGAATTTGTTAAATCTTCAGTGTCTGTTACCTGCATTTGGGTCCAACGTCACCTATTCCTGACACCCATAGTCTGAGGAAAAAAGGGTGGCACAGAAACCACACTTTTTATCAATGAAAATGTCTGAGAAGAAAAACAAAAAAAAAATTACACCAGCATCGTAAACTCACTAACTGCATCCTACATTCAACTGTACTTAAATGAAGCTGTACATTTTTGAATGAACCTCAAATAAGAATTAGAAATCTGCATCAGTGGCCCCATGGCAACCATCATTGTCAGTAATATGTTGGCTGTGCCGTCCATTTCCAGAGAGAGGATCACATCATCATCTTTAGAATTGAGTTACCCTGGCGCTGCTCTTTCTCCTGGTGCTGTCTCCTGTCAATGATGGACTTTCAGAACCATCTAGAGCAAATGGTCTCTTATATGTTGCAGGACCGTTCCTATACTTGGATCTTTGTTTACGGCACAGTTTTTATGGTTAGACGTATTGGCTCTCATTTTACTCAAGAAAACGACATCCTCACATTATTACATTCCACCTCTGTGCTTCACAGCTACCATAAGACTTGGATAAAAATGATGTGTTTGGTTTTTGTCTGGTTCCATCACGTGAACCTTCTCCTCCGTTTATCGCTCAACAACCTTCACCTGCAGCTTACATGCTGCAGATCAAACGGCCGGTCAAACATTAACTCACAGCTTTGAAGCTGCCAGTTTTCTGTGTTTGTTTGTGTTTTATATTTACATGAACTGCGGAGGAAAAAGTAACAAAATGTGAGCTGACAAAGAGCTTCCCCTCTGAAGAAGGAGTCAAAATCGTTATAGGTTGATTTCTGTAAAGATTGCTCAAGAACACTCTGGAGTTGTTCTGGGGAAGACCAAAGCCTGAATCAGCCTGCCGGACTGTGAGAAAACCGCCTGCTGCTAATATTTGCTGCTCTGTGCGCAGGTTTGACTCTTTTCAGTCAAAAACAGATAATCTATCAGCGTTGAAGGCTGATCTGTTATTGGTGACCGACCAGTCAACCTTCTCCCATCATGACGACAGTTCTCTGCTGACATGATCCTGAAACAATATTTAGCTCTCAGAGACGGTTTCACTCAAAACAGCAGGTTCCCCCTCCTCTCTTTGTGTTTTCCTTTCACGCTGAGTGAAATTAATCTTCAGCCAGCGGGGGCCGGGCGACGCCCCGTTGCCTATGTGGACGTTGGTCGGTCATGAAATCAGCTTGGAGGAGCTCTGCAGAAGGTCCAAAGGTCCCTGGTGGGTCTAACATTAGACGGCAGCTTTTAAGGCACAGTGCCTGCAAACACCCTCCCACCCCCTCATCTGGCGATCCCACAGGGAAGGGGGGGTGCCCCAGCAGATGTGAAGGCCAACGCTGTGGCATCTGAGGCCGCTCTGAGGGTTGGACGGTCCCGCCTCCACACGGCACTTCGTGATTGGCTGAAAGACTTTTTTTTTTGGTGTGATGGAGTTGGTTATTTCCTGGGAAGTGATGCCATTTGTTAGCATGAGAAGCATCGTGGGTTACGGTACATCAAACAAGCAAAAGTCTATCTTAGTGCTTCTACCCTACAAATTAAACACAACATCACTGGCAGGATAACAACTTTTCTCCCCTCAACACAAAGATTAAGATGTTTTCTGTGTTTTATTTGGTAGAATAATCAGATTAAATGTCGTTTTTGTACTTGATTGCACTTTGGTACCAAATGACCAGAAACAACGTTTCACTCATTCACTGGTTCATTCATTCACTCATGAATGGTACCATAAATGAAGGGTAATTGGTAGTTTCAATCCAACAGAGCGAATAGATCTCTATTCATCTACATCTGATAATGAAAATAATTAAGTCAGTTGTTACCGAGTGAATGTAAGGATTTAATCTGCAGGTCTCTGCGTTCCTGATGTCCTCCTGACACACCATCAAAGTCAGATTTAAAAAAAAATTGAGAGAGGGTGCAGCTCAAGGGCTTTTATTTTGAAAAATAGGAGCTCGAACGACATAATGAGCAGGATTCCTTCAAACAGCTGACTGAACCTCCATCAGGATGACTGCTTCACACTAATATAATGCATGTAGCATATTGCTGTAATGAGGTTAGAATTAGTCAGAGTGCTGTTTGGAAATGTTGCTAAGAGCAAGAACAATGCCAGGTTTTGACCTGACGTGATCCGAGTGGGACCCAGAGGAAGCAGGTTTATTACAGAGCATGGCAGGTTGTTAGAATGTGACATGCCCTCGGCCATCATCACCTAAACGCTTCACACACTTAGGATGTAAGAACAGAGTTTTGGGTGTTTTCAGTCTTAAAAAGGCTTAGGCGTGTTGCAGCGTGTTTCTGGTATGCTGTTGAGATAAACCCTTAGATCTTCAAAACAAATTCAAAGGAACAGGACTAGCTTTTACGTCGAACTTTCAGCAAAATGTCTGAATTTTTTTTGCTACTAAAGGCTGAAGTCTGCCTTTCCAAGCATTTGTCCCAGCCTGACTCTGTTATGCAACATGGAAGAAAAGTAAAGAAATATGACAGGAGACGGTGTTCTGTTTACACTCTGATAAACAGACAATTGATGAAAAGGAAGCTGGCCTAAACCGAGCACTCAGATGAGTGACGCTTTCATTCAGGATGTGGAAAGTCTTCCACTTCCCAAACAGAGTGGGCGGAGCTCTGTCAGTCAGCTGTGAAGGAAACACTGGGAGGGGTTCGCTGCCACGTCTTCTGCTGCTTCATGATAACGCAGCACTGAGGCTAAAAAGGGTTCAGGAAGAGGATTTCCTTAAATTAGATCAATCATTCTGTGATGACTTCTTTACATTTTGCTCTGTTTATGTTACATACAGCATTCTTGTGATGCTCTGTTTTTCTGTTTCTCTTTCTCATCTGCATGTTCTCCTTTGATGAGCGAACTGAGGATACATGGCGGAGATAATGAGATAATGATGCCAAAATGAGCAGAATATTCTTGCAACAGAAATCAAGTCTAAAATTGCAAGAGTGATAAATAATGTCCTGTAAATCAAACATTGTGTTTGAATAAAAAGTGTTTTATGCAATTGGAATAGGTAAGGATTATCCTGGATGAGCCCCCGAATCAAGGTATGCCAACAAGATAGTTCACTGAGGGTAGGGGCGCTCCCTTTATATATATAAATATATATATATATATATATATATACATACACAGACATATATATTCTATTCTATATATGTATATGTATGTATTATATATTATATATGTATTATATTTGTATGTTATATCACAATGAATCATTGTGCACATTTTACGCTGTTAGCAACAACCTGAAATGGTGAATGATGAAAAAAACTTTTTAATTTTTAAAAATATGTTTTCAAAAACCTAATTCAACCCTTTATATAAATGCCTGACTCCACCTCCTTAGCAGATTGTCAATACATGTACTGTTCTAACATATATTTTTATGTTGTTACTAGTAATATCAACCTTTTTACCAATAAAATAAGGTGCTGTAAATACTATACTTTCAGCATCATTATGGTTCTAAAACAAAAAATGACCCGGCTTTAACAATCACCTGTCAATCAAAGACCACACCTCCATTTAACTACAATTTTCATTTCTGATGAAAAAAATATGATTTTTATTGAGCATTTTTCCAAAAATATTTGTCTTTAATAGCTAAAGGAAGAAGCCAGATAGCAAAGATATTTATGTTGGAGAATTGAAGTGAACCAGATCTGACTCACTTTTGTAACTGGTGGTCACCTGGGGAACTGACCAGGCTCTAGTTTTTTCAAAACTCAAACATGATTCAAACAGGAAGTCAGAGTTACTTTTGGCTTAACCTCAAGCAGAACGAGCAGCACAGACGACGCTGATGCTTGATGTTTCTGACACTGAAACTGGCTGAGATCAGCAAAAGTTCAAACATGTCCAGGTTCAAGACCCAATTTCCAATTTTTCACTGAAGAACTAAGTTTTAATTGTGGAGATTGGCCCTCTTTATCACACAGAAGAAAATCCTTTTTTTTTCTAAAATGTAAACATTTATTGAGAAACAGACACTTTAACAAAGTCCTGGTCCAAGTCTGTCATGTTTAATCAAACTTCACCCCAGATGTAAATATTGATTTTTGAAATGTTATCCATTAAGATACCAGACCTCAGGAACAGTTTATGGAGATGTTGGAAACATATTATTCTCTGAAACATGACCTAAATAATAACCAAATATGAGACATTTTTTATAGTATCTCCTGTGAAATTTACTTCAAAATAAGAGTAAATGTCTTCTTGATTCTAAGTTTCTTTTGGTTCCTGTTGATGTTCTGATAAATCTCTTGACAGTTTTACCTCAGTGGTCTCAAGTTTCTGTTTTTCTCACAGTGTAGGAAGGAATATGCTGCACTGTAACACATCTGTGTTTATCAAATGCCTCTGCTCTTTTCTCCGGTTTGTCAAAGAGACGAGTCACTGAAACCGCAGAGCTCCACCTTCACTTCCTTCACTCACTGTTCGACTCGCTCGAGTGTTCGTTCAATTCCTCCGGATCTCCTCTCGCAACAGGAAGCTGCTGGAGACAGTGGACTTCTGTGCTCAAGTGCTACTTCGCGTCCTCCAACGCTTTCAGGAAAAGCCGTATTGGTGGACATGCACTCACATCCATGAAGACCAGAGCAGGAAACTGTTCAACTGCCCTCTAAAATAAGGTTTTCACTCTGGGTCATGACACAAAGATTGTTCTGAGTTCAGCTGGGAGGCCCAGACTGGAACTAAACATGAAATATGAGGCAGGAAATACAGGAAAAGAAATGACAAACTCTTCAAGATTAAGTGCTTTCTGCATCCAAGAAGCCAGACAAGGGTTAAGGGGTGACAACTGGATAAAAAACACTCACTAGTTATATAAGAAAAGATAAACGTTAAGACATAGAGAAAACTTCTAACATTTTTCATGTTTGGAGAAAAGATTTTAACAGAAACATCTTCCACTACTTTTTAACAAATGAAAAAAGAGTCAAAACGTTTTTCAAAGATCACAAGTAACACAGGATTGACACAAATCATTAAAAACCCATACCAAACATCAAAAGTAATCAACAGTCATCAGAAACAAACAAAACACCTACACAAGTCATCAACAACCATCAAAAACAAATGGAAGATGTACACAAGTCATTACCAACCATCAAAAACAGGTGGAAGACCAACACAAGTCATCAACAATCATCAAAAACAAACGAAAGATCAACAAAAGTCATCATTAACGATCAAAAAACAAACAGAAGACCAACGCAAGTCATAAATAACGATCAAAAAACAAACAGAAGACCAACGCAAGTCATCAACAACCATCAAAAACAAACAGAAGACCAACGCAAGTCATCAACAACCATCAAAAACAAACAGAAGATCAACATAAGTCATAATTAACGATCAAAAAACAAACAGAAGACCAACGCAAGTCATTAACAACCATCAAAAACAAATGGAAGACCAACACAAGTCACCAACAACCATCAGAAAGAAACGGATGACCAACACAAGTCATCAACAACCATCAGAAACAAATGGAAGACCAACACAAGTCATCAACAATCATCAAAAACAAATGGAAGATCAACACAAGTCATCAACAACCATCAGAAACAAATGGAAGATCAACACAAGTCATTAACAACCATCAGAAACAAATGGAAGACCAACACAAGTCATCATCAACCATCAGAAACAAAAGGAAGATCTACACAAGTCATCATCAACCATCAGAAACAAATGGAAGACCAACACAAGTCATCATCAACCATCAGAAACAAATGGAAGATCTACACAAGTCATCAACAACCACCAGAAACAAATGGAAGATCAACACAAGTCATTAACAACCACCGAAACAAATGTAAGATCTACACAAGTCATCAACAACCATAAGAAACAAATGGAAGATCAACACAAGTCTTTACAACCACCGAAACAAATGGAAGATCTACACAAGTCATCATCAACCATCAGAAACAGAGATCAAAACCACCACTGGACACAGAAAGTCCATCTATTCATTTTCTGAACCTGTTGACTTCCTTGTTTATGGTCGCTGGGGCCAATACAGCTACCAGAGGGGAACCATCAACAGTCTGCTAAATAGTCTAAAGCCGGGCAATGCTCAAATTTTAATCAATCACATAAAAATTATCAAGGTGATTGGCATTAAAGAAGGACAAAAGTTAAGAACAACATAAAGTAACAAAATACATTAGATTGACAGCAACAATAAAAGACAAACCTAAAATGGTAGGAAATGTTGTGGCTAATACTTTGAGAAGGGACTGTATGGATTACAAGACAGAAAGGCAAAAATCTACAAACCACAAAAGCTATAAAATACATAAAAGCCAATACATAAATACATAGGTTGATTAAATGAGTAATGTAAAAGCTATAGTTAAGAAGATGAGTCTTTCATTTGCATTTTAAAATCTCCACAGATGCAGAAACTCTTAGAACTTGAGGTAAGGTATTCCACAGATGAGGACCAGAGGACTGAAAAGAGGCCTCGCACCTCGCTGTGTGAGTCCTGGTTCTCAATTACATCAGAGGGAATTTTAAGAGTCACCAACTGACCTATGCAGCATGGTTTTTGGCTTGAACACCTCCATATGAACAATATGTAAACTCCACACATAAAAGACCTTCTTGGTACCCCCTGCACCACGGTGCATCCCACATAAAAAGAAACGAAACTAATGACACAAGAAATCCCACTGAGTATGACATCAGATCTTGACAGTTTTAAATGTCAACTGAATACTTACTTTTTATGAATACTCAGTAGTGGGTGGTATTTCATTTTACTTGTTTTATTGCATTCTTATTTTTCTTTTATTGTATTGTATTGTTTTTTTGTAAAAGCATGCAGTTTTTTGTCTTACTTTGTTTGTTCTTTTTTGCCTAATTTTAATATTTCTTTTACTGAAAAGTACTTTATTAAAACATTATTAATTCATTCACTCCAAAAAATAAAATATATAACGTAGAGCACAACAGAAAATCAAGAACATTACATGGACCATTGTAAGCCAACAGCATCAAATAAATAAAAACAACAAATAAAAAATTAATGACAAAATAACAAAAACTACCACAAATTATGATCATTTTAAATCATTGCAAGCCAACAAACAAAGTCACAATCTGTCACAAACCAACAAAAATATTACAAAATCTATATATATTGCAATCCATTTATATTAATAAACCAGAAACCCACCAGCTTAAAATGAAAGGATATATAAACCAGCCGTTGGATTCAAATTTGCAGTTGTATATATCAGAATCATCCACATATTATGGATTCATAATCTCTGGCTTCAACCAAAGGATTCTGAACAAAATGAATGAATTGTTTATTAATTTATAATATGATATGATAAAACAAACAAAAGTAAAAGATTCCACCTATCTATCCATCTTCATAACCCACTGAATCCCTTTTGGGGTTATTACGGGCCAACCCAGCTACTGTTGAACGAATCCAGAGTACAGTGTTGTAGTACAGTAATAAAACATAAACTGAATTTTAAAATGTAATTCAATCTAATGTTGTTAATACAGATCAATATTTAAACATTGTTTTGGCATAAGCCTATTTATACATTTATTTAGAGTGTAAAGCTGTTAAAGAGTAGATTGCCTTAGACACCAGCCTCCAGTGGTCATCTGAGGAACCACAGCATTTTTCCTTGCTGCTAAAGGGACTGCTAAAATGAACCAGCAATAGAAAATAATGTCTTCGTTTGATTCTTTCACTATTTGAGTTTTTCTTTTAATTAACAGATTTAAAAGGAGAAAAATATATTAAACAGCAAGTGTATTTTTTTATTATTTCTGTCCAGTGAATTAAAAAAAAAAACAGTTATTTTTGGGATTTCCCCATATTGTGATATTGTTGGGGTTATATATACTCTGACTTGTGGGGATTCTATAAAATGACATTGTTGGGGGTTCCATATTTTTTCACATTGTTGTGGTTCCATATTTTCTGATTTTGTTGGAGTTTCATAGATTCTGACATTGTTGGGGTTCCATATATCCTGATATTGTTGCGGTTCCGTATAATCTGATATTGTAGCGGTTCCATATATTCTGATATTGTTGGGGTTTTATATATTATGACATTGCTGGGGGGGGGGGTCCAGAAATTCTGATACTGACGGAGTTCCATAGTAACTGACAATGTTGGGGTTCCATATTTTCTGATATTGTTGGGGTTTTATCTCTTCTGATATTGCTTGGGTTCCATATGTTTTGACATTGTTTGAGTTCCATACTATTTATATTTTTTGAGTTCCATATTTTCTGATATTGTTCGGTTTCCATATATACTGATATTGTTGGAGTTCCGCATAATCTGATATTGCTTCAGTTCCATATATTCTGATATTTTTGGGGTTTTATATATTATGACATTGCTGGGGGGTGTTCTATAAATTCTGATATTGCTGGAGTTCCATAGTAACTGACAATGTTGGGGTTCCATATATTCTGATATTGTTAGGGTTTTATCTCTTCTGATATTACTTGGGTTCCATACATTTTGACATTGTTTGAGCTCCATACATTTTTTAGTTCCATATTTTCTGATATTGTTGGGTTTCCATATATTCTGATATTGGGGAGGGGGTCCATAAATTCTGATATGTTGGAGTTCCATATATCATAGAGGACCTGCTCAAGGACTGCTGCGCAAAGGTGGTTCAATGCCCTGTCCCCTGCGTGGGAAGGAAATCTCATGCAACACCTGGACTCACATGCTCTGAAGCGCAGGTCTGCGTCGTTCTCGGAGCCGAACCTCTTTAGAAGTTCCACGAACAGCAAACCAAAAGAGTTCTGGATCCCGAACACGGTTCCGTTACACCACATGGAGCTCAGCATGACCACCCAGCCCCAGCCGCCCTCCGGGTGCACGAACCCCGCTTCCTCTGCCGGGGCTGGCGGCTTCTCCGGGAGCTTCTCCGAGCAGTCCCCGTTCTCCTTCCGCGGTGCCTCCTGCTCCTGCTCCTGTCCCGACACCTCCTGCTCCTCCGCCGGCACCTCAGGCTCGGTACCGGCGGGATCGAGCGGGTTCTCCTCTGTCATTCTGACTTAAATGAACGGTTTGACAAAGTTCGGGCAGCACGTGTCCGCAACTGTCAAACAACTGCAGTTAACTATTATAAATAGAGCGCGGGGGGCGGGGCCACGGGCCCCCTCGCAGCTGATTGGTCACTGAGCTCTTCACCTCACAAGGTTCTGAAGCGCTCCAGAGGGCCAGATGTGGTTCTGCCTCCCATAACTTTCCGACAGATGGGAGAAGCTGGACTTTTGATCAAAATCAAAAAAAGAAGAAAACTCTAATTTCCACAATTTTTGTCATAAACTCAATAATAAAACTGCACAGATGGAGCTTAATGAAATAAAAGTTTATCAGTAAAACATGCAAAAAGGATCTAACACCTGGAATTTCATCAAATGAACTGAGATTTCCCAGAATCCCATTTTAGTAATTGTATTGTTTGCATTTTAAAAAGCATCTCTCCAACCTGTTAAAACTTTACAACATGGTGAAGCTAACTACTATTCTTGCTAAAATTTAAATGATCAAGGATCTATTAGCATTTTTTTCTAAATTATTGAGCAAATAAGTTTCCTTACATATATTTTCATGTCTTACGATACGATATATGTCTCAGAATATTGATGATATCGCGATACTATTATATAGAAAAACACATATTTTTGGGGAAAATATTTCCCTATTTAGTTTTTTGCTTGAACACGATCATAAAAAACAGGTTGTTTCTTATTTTGTGCAACATTGCTGAAATTAGTAATGCTGTCTTTAACAAGCATGAACACCAATTGAATTGTAATCATCTGTAAAATTAAGTGTTAATAATAGTAAACATGAGCAGCAGTGTCACTACTTAGTGTAAACTTGAAGAACAGAAGAAAATAAATTATATAACAAAAATTTTACAGCTTCAAAATAAAAATAAAAGATCGATAATTGGTGAGAACCCGTTGAAAATCAATCGCAGGCTAAATATCGCGATATATCGCAACATCGATATTTTAGCACACCCCTATTTGTGTATTTTTTTATTTATAACACAATTTTTTATAGGCAATAAATGTCCTGTAAAACTTTTTTTGCATTCCAATATTCTTTTTTTTTATTTCACACAAATACCAGTTTTTGCAATATTTTGCTAGATTCTCTGAACTTTGTTCATTTAGTTTAGAATTAAATCTTTAAGTTAGCATCGTGGAATGCTTTAATAAGTCTGAGTTTCCAGGTGCCACACTGTTACTCTCAGGAGCAGTCGTCAATTAAATTAATAACTCATCCCACCAACTTTCTGTTAACACCCCTCTGCGGAGACATTCATCGCATCGAATTTATTTTCTCAAACTTTTACAAAAATCACAGAGTTTATCAATACATCATATTTATCACTTAATGTAAAAACTGACGAGCTTCTGAAGATTAATTAATGTTTACAATAGGAAAAAAGTAATACATTCACTTTCAAAATGTATTTTTTTAATCTACAGTAATATAAAGCATAATATGAAAAAATGAAAAGCTGTAATCTGAGGGACTGAAATGCTCTGCTGTCGTTCACGTAACCTAAAGGGGTCAGAAAAACTCCACTAACAACTTTCTGTCCTTTACGAATCATCTTGGTGGAGAAACGCCTTCAGCTCTCCGTTTTGGCCACTTTAGGCTCAGATCTTTGCTCCTCTTCAGCCACCACCTCTCCCTTCCTCTTCTTCAGGCCCCTCATCTTACGAGTCTGCAACTTGGACAAGTCCTGCTTCTGCATGTGAACCCGGCCAAACTTGGTACCAAAGGCATCATGGGAAATATTCTTCTTTTTCTTGGGCTGCGGAAAAAGAGTTATTAGTTGATTTTCTAAAGAAAAAAGAAGTCTAAATCCAACATTACAGGTGGTCACTTTGATGTTCACTTTTAGCAATGTGACTCTCTGGCGCCATCTTCAGGACACTTATTGTATTTCTCAATGGTAAGTTTGTTCTGGCGGGCTCCACCCACCTTCAGAGCTTTAGGCTGCTTGTGAGCGAGCTTGTAGAGGTCGTCCGAGGCCAGGTGAGTTCTTCTCAGCACCAGGTCAAAGGACGGCCCGATCTCCTCCAGCTCGATCCTCGGGATCCTGCAGCCGGACTTCTTCAGCAGACATCTGTCAGTGGACGGCACTGTGAGTCTCAGAGCGCCCCCTCCAGGCCAGGAGGAGCCGGTTAAAGTACCTGTAGCTGCGCAGGTAGATCTTCCCATCCACAGCAGTGAAGTGCAGGACGTGTTCCAGACCGGCCAGACGGACCGCAGGGACGGTAGGACCTCTGAAGAAATCTGAATGGAGGGAAAACAGGGTCAGAACATGCAAATTTGCCTTCAGACCTTTGTAATCATCATCAGATATTACCTATTAGCAAACTTTTGAGGCGTTTTAACTCGTTGTCCATTTCAAAAGCTTCTCCAGCAAAGACCAGCATGGGTTTGGTTCCCTCAGGACATTTACTGATCTGAACCAGAACACAATCATCAACAAACTGAGGAATCCAGAAGAGGATCTTTAAGATATTGTAACTTTTTAATTGTCAGCACGATCAACGTCAATCCAGTAGATTTTGAAGGAGAAAAGCGCCGTGATTGACAGGAAATGATGGTGGCGTCAAACCAAGAGGAAAAAATTGCAGATTGTTACCTTAAATTCACTTAGGGAGACAAACTTCTCAACTCCAAGTTCAATCATGTCCAGAACGTGGAAATCGAAGAGTCGACCTGAAAAACCAGAGGAAGACCTGACTGATGAGGAAGAGGAACACAGCAGCACGTCCTTTCAGTTTAGCAGCCTTCAAATGGAAAACTCAGTTGAGTGAAGCTGAAACAGCTACGACTCAAACACACAGGCTGACGATGCTTCATTTAGGAAGCTTTGATCAGGTCTAACATAACCAGCTTACAGAATTCCCACCACAAAAAGAACCAAATCATATATATTTTCAAGAAAACATAAAATTTTGCAGAAAAATAGCTAAAAAAAAATTAGCTGAAACTCCAAAACAGTCTAAAAAAGCCTAAATTAGCCCAAAGAGCTAGCATGTAGCTGAAATATTAGCTAGACTCCAAAACAGCCTACAAAACAAAAAAGCCTAAATTAGCCAAAACAGCTAGCATGTAGCTGAAATATTAGCTAAACTAAAAAAAACAGCCTGAAAAACTAAAAAGAAGGAGCCTATATTTGTCAAAACAGCTAGCATGTAGCTGAAATTTTAGCTAAACTCCAAAACAGCCTAAAAAACTAAAAAAAAAGCCTAAATTAGCCAAAACAGCTGGCATGTAGATGAAATATTACCTAAACTCTAAAACAGCCAAGGAATGTTTTAGTAAATACTAAAATACTCCAAAAAGCTAATAGAATGCCAATTTTTTAAAACTTTAAACGGTAACTTTAACATAATTATGAATGATAAAAAGGCAGCATTATTTTTTCAGTATAAATCAACCTAAACCTTGAATGACTTTTAATATTTTCTATAAAAATATATTTTGTCAAAATTATTCAAGTTGATTTCCCAGAGGGCCGGATCCGGCCCCCGGGCCTCGACTTTAACATGTACTTTAGGCAATTTTGTTTTATTGTATATATATAAAATATATATGCGCTAATATTTATATAATCAAAAGCTTTAAAATATTTATTTTTAATACAAAATTAACAGTAAAGTACTATTTGCAATGTACCATTCAATCCAGGACTCTGTTTAATTTGCACAGCCTTGAAGGACAAAAACATAGTAAAAAAATTGCTAATATCAAGTATTTTTCTGAGTATAAGTTGCAGTTTTTTGCATATTTTGGCAGAGGGTGCGGCCTATACTTGGATGTTACTTATATGTGGCTGTTTTCTAAAACAAACAGGTTCATGTGTTTGTAATTTTCCTACTAACAACTGCTAGAAATGTCCATTCTTGTTCCCATAAATTAATGAATACAATTCTCTAAAGTGCAATCAAAACATTATTTTTTCCTTTATTGTGCTTTTTTGTGCTGTGACTTATAGTCAAAAAAATACAGCAATTGGAAATAAATTTATGAACTGGCTCCTATTTATTAAACATCGAATTGTATATATTGGATTAATATGCATCTGTTATCATTTTAATAACAATTGTCTTCTATTTATGGAAGCATTTTTGGTTAAATTGATAATATAATTATGGGATTTTTAAAAAGTTGAACTATTTTCACCAGAAAATGATATAAAAGTCACCAACCAAAGCATGATTGCATATTTCCATAAGCATCAGTTTGACAGCAGATCTCCTCTGAACAGGTAAAAGTTGCAGAATTTACCAAAAATTAAGTTGTTGGGCCGTTTCTTGTTGTGGGAGCCGAACAGGAACAAAGAGCAGTCGCTTTTCTTGGAGAAAAACTCCTGAAAAACATAAAAAATGGTTGAAATTTAAGACAAAATCATGTGGAACAAAAAAAAAGCGGCATGGGGGGGCGGAGTCAAAGATCTCACCAGAGACGTGGAGTCTTCAAAAGGTCGAGTGATGTTCTTCCTGAAACACAAGTGCACAGAAGTTCTGACCCGACACTCTGTTCTGGTTCTAAAAGTGCTCCATAAACCTCAGTTCAAGGCGAAAACTTTCAAATTAAAAGCACAGATATTTCTCAACTGTTGTCGCAGATCAAACATAAAATCTGAAAAAAAAAACTGTAATTCTGCTTAAAAGAAAACTTACTTTTTTGCGATTTTTTTTATTTTTTATATAAACATCAAATGAGTACATTAGTACATTTAGTACAAAAACTTATTTTATAAAGTCCTTTTTTATTATTTCCAGCAGATTTAGACCATAGATAATATTGGAAAAATATTATTTTGTTTTTCACAAATTTGAGCAAAGTCATGTTAGCATAATCAGGAAAACATTTAAACATTTTGGCCAAAAAGTCTGGAGTTTTATTTAATTGTTTTAGTTGTGTTGACGTTCTTTGAAATGTTTTAAAGCACATGTGGTAAAGTCAAGGCCCGGGGGCCGGATCCGGCCCTCCGGGTAATAATATCCGGCCCTCCGGATCATTTTATTTTATTGTTATTAATGGCCCGATGTTATCTCGCGCTCATTTCTAACTTGTATAATCTTGACAAAATATATTTTTACAGTGAGTAAAATATTGACAGTTATTTAAGGTTTAAGTTGATTTATTCTGGATTTATTCTTTTTATTATTCATAGTTATGCTAAAAAGTTACGGTTTTATAGTTTTAAAAAAATGTCATTCTGCTAGCTATTTGGACTATTCTGGCATTTACTAAGATCTTTCAGAGTTTAGCTAATATTTTAGCTACATGCTAGCTGTTTTGGGTAATTTAGGCTTTTTTCCGTTTTTTGGGCTATTTTGAACTTTAGCTAATTTTTTAGCTTCAGGCTAGCTGTTTGGCTAACCTACTTTTCCTTTTTAATTTTAAGCTAATTTGGCATCTAGCTAATATTTTAGCTGGCTATCAGCTTCAGCGTTTTTAGCTATCAATTTCAGTATCTTCAGCTATCAGCACTAGCATCTTCAGCGGCCAAATTTATCTTACAGCATTCACACTAGCACTATTGCAGGTAATGCTATATATCTAGTTCATAATTATGTTAAAAAGTTACAGTTTTAAAGGTTTAAAAAATGTATTTCAATAAATGTTTATCCTGTCCGGCCCGCGATATAACGTGTATTTTGGGTTTTGGCCCCTTGTGCGATTGAGTTTGACACCTTTGCTTTAAAGCATGATTATTTTTGTAAATTGACCTGAATTTGACCTAAAAGGGTCTAAAACTGTAGATTGTGGTGAAAGTGGACTAGAGAGGAGTTCAGATGATCACTTACTTCTTGTAGAGAACAGCGTTGGGTTTCTTCAGGGAGTACTGTTAGAAGGACAGGGAAATGTTTACTTTTTCACAAGTTGGTTCATGCATTCATCTTCTTAGATGAGGTCTCAAGCTACAAACACTGAGCATTTAAGATTTTACTTAAAAACGGCACACTCATAACTAATAGGAACACTAAAAATAGATCAAAAGATGATCAGAGTGGGGCTTTAATGGATATTGGTAGTCACTCACGATGTCTTTGAGCGCCTGAGTGACCGTCTGACTGGTGTTGCCCCCCTTCATGATCATGGCGTTCTTCACGTTCTCCAACAGTTTGGGTTCTCGGGTCTCCAGGAAGCGCTTGGAGCGCCTCGTCTTCGGCTTTCTGAGAAGACAGCAAAACCCCCAAAAAGTCGGACGAGGAAATGTAAACATTGAGTTACAAATTTTGCATCGAATCATTAGAAATAAGGGTGGATAATTATAACAGAATAATCACATGAGTAGAATTAGCAAAGATTAAGCATAAATCTGGATTACGCTCAAGACTTGAGACAAAGTTTCAGTTGACACAAGACAAAAGGTTTACCTTGGAGTAAAAAGAGTAATGCTATGTCTAAATTCCTTCACAACAACCTAGACCCAATAGTGCACGACTATCTAGTGCCCTAGATTTGAACAAAATGATCACTACTTATTTCAACGCAGAAAGTAGCATCACCCATTAGCTAACCTTATAGATTTTATAAAAACTATTTTAAATGACATATAAACTGGTCTAGTGAGCTTCGATGAACACTATTTTTTTATTTTATTTGGTCACATTCAAAACAGACAAGCACGGTGGTAGTAGTGTGATGGTCTGGAGATGGACTGATTGACTTGTCCCAAGTTTTGGGACCACAACTTCTCTGTTCTATCAGAAATCCCTCAAGAAGAAGGGGTGAACACCAATTCTTGACTGAATACATAAAACGAACTCAAGTCTTCCAATCACCAAGTCTACAAACATCCGTGAAAGAGCATAAACTTCACTGAACAACCGAGTCTGGTTGGTAGTTTCATGTCCAGGTTCATGAAGGTCTCCAGCTTCCTGTAGATCCCTAAAGACCTCCACGCTTCAGGGATCCTTCATATGAGCTCAAAAAACCAGTCAAACCGAATCTGGGGGTCACGAACGAGCGGTACTCACGTGATGCCGTCTGAGTGCGCCATGTCTGCGTCGAGGTTCGGTTCTGTTCTCCGTGTGTGGACCTCCACGTGAGGGTCTGTACGGTAGGAAAACACACGAGGCTCTCTTCTTCGTTTTTAGTCGCGTGTGCGCGTTACCGCCATCTAGCAAAAGTGCATTCGAGTCTTTGATAATGATATGGTTTGTCCGCCAGGTGGCGACATTTGCCGCCAAATGCGAAGAACGAGAACGTTATTTTTTAATTTTATCTTTCACGTGTTCATTCTCTCTAAACAACAACTTTTATCACAATGTGGTACCTGAAAAATAATTAAAATAATACATTTTAATACATTTAATACATTGAAGGCTGAGATAGAGTTCACTCAATCTTCATTTAACCAAATGTGTGAAAAAAATCTTCAAGAACCTTTAAATTGTCAAAATATGTTCTGCCCCAAAGCTACAACAAAATATATGAATCAATTAACAATCATTTCAAGGAATAAACACAAATGAGTCACACCTCATCCAAAAATGCACAACACCTGCTGCATCATGGGAAGTGCAGTCCTGATTCATGTGCATTTTCGGTCTTAAATACTGTAGATCTAACTGGTTTTTCATGTTTTGGAGCTCTATTTCAATAGGGTTTGAGGTGGGAGGCAATTTAAACTGCTCATAATAATAATAATAATAATAATAATTTATGCAGTCCGGTTAAAAACAAAAGAATCCTCAAGATGCCATGACGAAAATAAGAAATTCCACCAAATTTGATTATAAAAACAGTCCATTTTCTTAAAGATATCAGCTATCTCAAACTGGTGGCCCGCGGGCCATTTGCTGCCCTCAAGTTGATATTTTGCGGCCCCCGCATTAATATGAAAGCTCAATGTCTATAAAGCAATATCTTCTGCATGTCCGCGCTTCGTTGATGACAGCTTTGTATTTGCTTTGTGATACTTCAGCTCACTTTAAGCTTAAAACTTTGCATTTGCTTTTGACGTTGGATCTGATCTTCAGAAAAATCCTTAGCAACAGTTGCTAGCATCATTAGCTCCTGTCATTTCACATTACACCCAGAAGATTTTGTTTAGTAGTACATAGGCATGAACAAATGCTCAATAAACGTGTACAGCAGACAAAGACAATGGATCAACAATATTGACAGTGGACGCAAAACCATATTTTTGGCACAAATGGAACCCCATACAGTAAAGCCAGACTCTGCCCTCAGTGGCCCCAAGGTAAATTGAGTTTGAGAACTCTGGTCTATAATGTATTTTTACAATAGTCACAGTCTGTTAGTTGAAACTGATTTCCTGGTTCTAAGTGTCTTTACAAAAGTTGGTTGCTCCTTAGTGAAATTCTAAACCCTTGATGTTGATAAAATGTTTAAGTATTATAAGTCAGGTAAGACATAGAGGACACCACACCAAAAGGAGGGTTGGTTGTCTTAGCATTCAACTTAGGGAAACTTCTAAGTGTGCCCACTGTTCTGCTTCAGAGAAAGACAATAACTTTTCAGATAAAAAATATGAACTTTTTCTTTGATTTCTTATTACCAAGAAGATGCTTATGCAAGGTAGCAGTGGATGCACTTTATTTCATCCCTGACAGAAAATATATTTTGTGCTCCCACAACTATAAAGGGATATATAGATGAACATAACTCAATACCAAGCTGAATTTGCCATAAGGCTGTTTTTTTTTGAACATCCAGGAATCTTCTGACAAAACAGACACATTTGTGTTTATAATAGAATAATAAATTTGTTGTTACGACTTGATTCAGGGGCTGTGAGCTCGCGGGACAGAAAACTCATTTATAGGTGATAGGAAGGGGAGGTGGGGTTGCTTTGTGCCAACAAATTTGAGGGAAATTTCTAATAAACCATCCTGCAGAAAAAAAATTTCTATTTATGTAATAAAACCTTAAAAAAAAAGTAAATTTCAGTTTAAGAGTAAAAACTAAATGTGAAAATGTGTTTCCTAAAGTTTAAAACTAACATTTTTGTGTTTGATGTGGGAGGCTGAGTGAAGAAACAGAATAGAGGTTTCACAGATATTCATTTATTGAAGGTTCAAGCTCATAGCACAGATATATTCAGCACATATTGACCAAGGAACAGCAGAACAAAGAGTGAAACAGCAGAGTCTCCTTCAGCGCGTCCTGACGCATAACTGCACCCTCTCACCTGGGGGAGGCATCTTGACCCCCCACCCCCCTTCCTCAGAGTGAAGATGGGTGGTGGTCCAGAAATCAACTTAAAACGAAGTGGAAGTACAACGACTGACGGAAAGACGGGAAGGTTGGTCCACAGCAGAAATAGAAAATGTTTTGTAGAAAAATCCAGAATTTATTCTTCTGTAGAAAAACAAAAAAACCCTACCAGACGACGTGTACTTAACCCAGCCACCAGCAGAACCCCGGCCCGTTCAGCTAAAGAAACCAAAGGTTCTTCAACAGAAGAGGCTGACTGTGTTGACCACACCTTCCGACAGGAACTCCTCCCTGAAGGAGCAGAAACTGTTCCTAAAGCCAGAAGGGAACTCGCCCAAGTTCTGGCTCTTTACAGGAACCTGTACTGGTCCAGTCTGATCTGGTGCCGAGCACACAGTGGGACGGAGCTGAGAGCAGGTTCTGTCGTAGGGCAGGACCGGCTCTGAGCTCACAGCAGGAGGCGGGATTAAGCACAGGTTAAGCCGCATGGAGAACTGGGAACCGCCCCCTCCTCCCCTGAAAACGGCGGCAGCTGGTCAAAGCCGATGAAAAGGTGGCGAGAACTAGAAGTGGCATGCGTCCGGAAGAACCCCGCCCTGCACAAAAAGAACTGCTGGCCTCTCATATTTCCATTGATTCACTGCAAAGAAAAAAGACGGATGGTGGGGGCCACAGGCAGCGTGAGAAGAGCTGTTCAGCAGCGGTTACGTGTGGAATGATCCGGGGTCGCCCTGGCATGCTCAGACCTGCAGGCCTCTGGCACATTTCTGCACCCCCCAGCCCAGAAAGGAAAACGCTGATTCACAGTCTGATTCACCCCCCACCCCCCATTCACGGTGGGACATCCCCCGCTGCGAATGTTTGGTCAGCAGGGGGGGATGAAGTCTCCAGGATTTTCTCCGACAGACGAGACGGGTCAGCATTTGGGGTCCAAACTAGACCAGCCAGCTCCCTGTCAATGTGGATCATTCAGAACCACCCAGAACCGTGTTCTGGACCCCACAGTGTGAGGATGGGGGTTGAGGGGGGGTTAAACGGCAGCTCTGTCAAACAGAAAGCCATTTGATTACCAAAACCAGATCTGGACCTGCTTCGGAGTTTGGAAATGAGACGAGACCGATCGGTCAGAGGATGCCAGGGACCGGGTCTACGGCGGGCGGAAGCCCTGTCTGTGGGGGATGAGGGGGCGCACCTGGAGGAAGGGGCCGTTGTACCGCGAGCAAAGGAGCGCCCTCCGACCGTGGCAATGGCGGCGAGCGGGAACAGGCAGACGGGAACTCTCATGCGGGAGATCTACGTCACAGGAACGACAACTAGACGCTGCGGTGCAGCGGAGGAAGAGGAGGGAGGAGGAAGACGAAAAGCTCTCAGTTAAAGGCCGAAGCTGGTCGCAAAGGGAGGGCCGCGGGGGCCCGCCCGGGCTTTTGCGCCGCTTCTTCATCCTCCGACCTCAGCTCTGCTGGTTCTGCTGGCGGTTCTTAGTGTAGCTTGAGAAGACGAAGTTGTAGTCGTTGAATTGGGCCAACTGACGGTCGAGGCGCTTGTAGCCCTCCAGCTTCTGATTGGAGGAGAAGACGCTGCGACACTTGGAGCGCTGCAGGAGGTTGAGAAAGGAGTTGGATCATAAAGAGTTACAACCTGGAATGTCAGGGTTGAGGGTGGACTAACCTGGTTGACAAAAAGCGTGGTCACAAACTTCCCCGGCTTGAATACCTCCACCACCTTTCTGACCAGGTCGTCGTAGGACGTCTGTGACAGGTTGGTTTCAAAGCTTACGTAGGAGAACTCGGGCTCTGGGGTGATGTGAATGGTCCAGTATGTTCCCTGCAAACAGAGGTGTCACGTCACCAAGGAGTTTCAAAACAGCCAATCCCTGACAGACAGGGGGCGCCACTCACGTCAGTCTTCATTCCGTTCATGGAGTATCCACAAGGGTTGAACAGCGTGGCGTCGATCACAGAACCTGGTATCAGGTCACGAATCCCACTCATCTGGAAAACGAAGCAGATGCTAGTTTAGGATAAGCAACTCAAAGTCCGTTTATGAAATTAACGCAATTCCATCGGGTTCCGGCATTCTGACGACACACGCAATTACAACAAATTCTGGTGCTTTACGAAGGACCACAACTCTTTGACTATTTGCACGAGTAACAACTTTCCAATGAATTCTGACGCTCTGAAGTGTCGCAAATCTTCGACTATTTACGCAAATGACGTCATTCCAATGGATTCTGGTGCTCTACGAAGAATCGCAACTCTTTGGCCCAATTGCAAAAGTAACGCCATTCCAATAGATTTGGACACTCTACGAAGTATGGAGGTGTCACAAATCTTTGGCCATTAATGCAAGTAATGTAATTCCAATAGATTCTGACGCTCTATGAAGTATCGCAACTCTTTGGCCATTAACACAAATAATGCAATTCCAATGGATTCTGATGCTCTATCAAGTATCGCAACTCTTTCACCATTTGCACAAAAAAACGTCATTCCAGTGGATTCTGACGCTCTTCGAAGTATCGCAAATCTTTGACTATTTGCACAGGTAAAGTAATTCTAATAGATTCTGACGATCTTCAAAATATCGTAACTCTGAGTGTTTGGACAAATAATATCATTCCAATGGAATCTAATGTGCTTTGAAGTACCACAACTCTTTGACTGCTCAAATAATGTATTTCTAACAGATTGACGCTTTTCAAAACTATTGCAACTCTGACTGATAATTAAATTAACATAATTCTAACATTATGAGGAGTTCCGATGTACCGTAACTCTTTGACCATTTGGGTAATTAATGCAACTCCAACCAATTATGACGCTGTGAACTATGATGACTCTTTTGACCTATTAGGCAATTAATGCAATTCCAATGGATTATGGTGCAAAGATAAATGGATTTGGATATCGGCTTGCACATACAAATATGCTTTTCTTTGCACAGCTGATTGATTGGGTGAACAATTCACAGCTATACATCAAATGTTTTCTTGACTGGGCTTTCAATGCCTCGCGAGTTGGAGAGTCCACTTACACGAGTGACGTCACTTGCGGAAACACCATCTTTCATGTAGAACTGGTCCATAATAGCTGGATCAAGGTCGCTCATCAGAACCTCCAGCGTCTGATCTGCCTGGTTGTTCTCCCAATACTCTGGCAGGTCCAGAGTGAACAGATACCTGCAGGACGAGGTATAGTGTGAAGAATCTGCAGGAACCTTCCCTTCAAAAACACATGAAGCCTCTTACCAGCAGTCAGAGTTCAGACGTCCCATACAGTAGGCTGCACCATCTATGGAGGAAACATTACCATTAATGACAGGTTGACTGGAGTTGGTATCTGCAGCTGCATGCATCACCTGCTGCCTTTCTGCAGCACAAAGCTCAAACACAACTTCTGACTTTCTCTAAAACTGCTCCTGGAGACGCATCTGCTCACGGGAGACAAAGATCACAACTTCCTGGTTAAGGCTTGCACCCCAAACAGCACCGACCAATTGGATCTGAGGCTGTGGTTGGAACTCGTGGGAGAAGATTCACCAACTGAAGGCCTTCAAGCCCACATCTGCCAGCAGCGAGGAGACCGCACAGCTGGATTGCAGCTGAGGTTTGTCGCATTTGTTCAGTTAACAAAGTGAGGGGAAAAAAAACAGGGGATTTCAGGTGGAACCGCCACACTCATGGACACAACGAATGACAAAACAGACAATATTCTGAAGACGATGAGACCTGGGCTGCATTTCTACTAAATATTTACCCCCCATCTTCCAGGAATTCTTATTTTTCTTTAGAAAAGTAGATTTAAATGAATCAAATTTGGTTTTTGGAAAAATTTTGGTTTGTTTTTACTGTCGGACATCACCATCAGTCAAAAACTGACACAACCTGCAGCGTTTGGTCCATCTTCATCCAGAGCTCCGACTGAAGTGTTATTCTGGACGTATAAGAAATCAGACTTTTGATCGTGTTCCAGAATGAAGAAATACTGAAACTTTCTGTGAAAATCCAAACACTTACTTGGGAAAATCTGGCTCAGAAAGTCGACTTCCTCCTGAAAGTTTCGATGAGGGAACTCCTGATGGGCGGGCTTCATGAAGTTCTTGCGGGAGTAGAAGAAGTTCTGGTTGGAAGACAAACAAATAAAAAAAAAGATCAGTACAGGAGATCAATCGGCAAACTCGAGGGCGATGAGATGTCCGTCTCACCTCGATGGTGTCAAAGCCGCAGTACTCCCTGGCGAGCTCCAGTAGAGGAACCAGTGCTTGCAGTAAGAGGGTGGTTCCGCATGTCTTTAAAATGAAACGTCTCTTGGAGACAAACATGCTACTCTCACTGTGAACACAAACAACACGAGCTCTGTGAAACTGGAGGGAATCCTATGAATAAATCCGAAGTTAAAAGACCCACTAAATTACAATTTTTTCCATTTTTTTTTTTTTTTTAATCAAAAAGCTAAACAAATAAATTGAAACACAAACTCGATTTATCATCAAAGATCTAAAACTGAGCGATTTCTTTTAGGGGTGGACAGTTGAGATGAAACTGAATTCTCTTTAAAGGACAAGAGGAAGCACAGAGAGGCTTTAAAAAACCCAACATGAATAATTCAGGATGGACTAATGTGCTGGTGGCCAGTGCAGAGAACAGGAATTGTGTTTTGTGGCGTGTTGGTGACGACTAGCACCAACGAAGAAGAGGGCATCACAGTAACCTGAATGAAGGTCAGCAGGTCTTACCTTTACTGCAATTAAATAAACTAATGAATTCTAAAAAATAAACAACACTATGGCAATGTTTCAGTGTGAGGTCGCTGCACTCACCTGAGTATATAAGCTTCCTGCTTGTCAGTCTTTGTCACACTTATGATCAAACAGTGCACATTCTCCAGAAGTTTGTCCCACTCAAACCTGAAAGACAAGAAATTTGCAATTCTTTAAAAATTGAAAATGGAAATTTTTTGCTTGAAAGTAACAGTTGGTGCGAGTACAGGATGTTTTTGAGACTAGAGTACTTGAAAGCTGGAAGACAGAAATGGAGGCTTGGGTCACACTTAAGAATTGAACTTTAGACTAAACTAGACACAATGTTCATTTGTATATTCTTATTTTTACCTGCAGGTCAATGAATCAAAATGCATAAACATTGCAATATCCTCTTGTGAAAAATGGTGTAAACCATGATAAATTGTTACCTTAAATGTTATTATGCATTCATAGATGGAGAAACCATTGTGCGGGAAAAAAAAAAAAAAAAAAAAAGCGCAAACTACCTACATCGTTCCTCTTAATTGTTGTCCATGTTGGTTTTGGCCAGTAATACCAGAAAGATAGGTACCAGTAATTGTTCTTTGGCATTTTTCCTGGACATACAAGTTCTTACCCGTCTCCTATCGAGATAACTTGCAGTGCAATTTATCTCGACTTTTATTTAAATAAAAGGGTTGCAGTGAGCCGGAATGATTTATTAGTTATTTGTTTCGCCATTTATTCATGGAAAATTATCCTCATATCCTGATGAGTCAAGTCTAAAAACAAAGACTATCTTTACAATAATTTTGCATTGGGAATGTAGAAATGTATATTTTCTTTTGAAAAGGTTTTGCTGCTTTCTTGTTTATATGAAAAACTTCGGAAACTTCTTGTATGAACGCAATCACAATAAGTTCGGATAAGAATACTTAAAAATATATATATATATACACATCTTAATTTACAAGCTGATGAATGCAAAACAAACTTTTTGATTTTTTTTTTATACGAGTCGGTTCATAATTACGCAAGAAACTATAGTGAGGTTGGGTTCTCCTTGAGCTACCAGCAGATTCCCACCTACAAAGATCAGAAACACCTAGCTGCCCATTTGAAAAGTGAAAAAGGATAAGAATGTAAACAATCTAACTGTGTTTTACTTGCAACTAAAACTTAAAGCCAAGAGGACTTGAGCTGTTCAGAGTGCAAAAACAGCCATTCATCTACATTTTCAGAGTGTGGCTCACACACATGACGCTCTTAAGCCAGGAGTTTTATGGTGCACCATTTCACTCAGAGCGCCGTCGGGGCTGTCGCAACATGCCGGACTCATTTCACAGGGGGAAGTGTTAGACCCGAGGCAGGTCTTGTTTCAGTGTCGGATGAGTTGAAGCTGCCCAGCATTACGAAACAATCCCAAAAACGATCAGCACATGCTAGGTAGAAGTAACATTAGTAAGTTAATGGACAGCAAAATCTCTTCCGATTGTGGGTGCCTTGTGCCAAGAGGAGTCTCATCTTGGCGCGTTCAGAGGCGATAATGTGCGTCCTCTGAGACCTCAGTCCCTCAAGGGTGACCATCAGCTGCCAAAGTAATGTGAGCAAGCCCCACATTTGTGAATCAGATGTCCTTGTGGACTTATTTGGACACTGGATGGTGTCCAGGGAGACTGATCCAGTGACTGCGTCCCTCTAAGCTGCTAATCTCCCTCTCTGTCTGAAAACAGTATTGCCAGTCCTCACTCACTTGACTTTGTCTTGAAATCACTTATGAAACATTTTCATTTACTTCATGCAGGCCAAAACAAACATTTTTACTAACAAAAATGGACAAAAACGCCTTCTAGGGAATGCATCCATTTGACCCCAGTTTTTTTTTTTTTATTTCCCAATTTCTCAGAAGGCATGTTATTTTAGAGCAGTGCTGACATAATTCACTTTAATCCAACTCTTTCGCAACTCCCTTAAAGCCCGAGCCACATGTTAGGCATTGATGAGGTGGTTTGGGACCGGGGGCAAAGGTCAAGAGTCCGGTTTTAAAGCCTTCTTATGGACCTCTCTCAAATATCCCACACCTCCTGCAGTCAATGAACGCAGCAAATGCCAGGGAGCCAATCAACTGGAGGGACCCCGTGGAGAACGACCAATGAGAAGCGGTGGGAGGGGTCAGACTGCATGGCCGAAAACGTGAGCTGCAAGGGGCGTTTTGGGAGGCCGACGAGTTCATTCAGACCGTAAATGTCACGTTGTTACCCCGTTTTGACCTTTTTTTCATAAAAGAATCGAATTATTTCTTCAGAATAGAAACAAACACCTTTTAGTTTAACATTAGAGCCATTTCGGTGTTCCCTGGCAGGACAGGAGGCCTTGTTTGTAGACCTCGAGTCATTGAGGCGACCACATGTCCACCGGCCCTTCCCCCTTCCTTATGAAATGACGCAGAAAACAGAACCTGCACCTCCTAAATTATATTACTTCTTTTGACATTATACATGATTCCACACAAAAAGTATATTTTTGGCACTGCGGATAAACTCAAGTTAACGTAAAAACTACGTAGGACTAAGCAGGAATGTTGAGGTTTGGAAGAAAAATCCCGCCTAATGTCTGAAAATTGGTATCAATTTTGGGCCTGGAGATGACAATCATCCCCGAAATGACAGATCACACCCCCAAGACACATACGGATCCCTTTTTTGAGGCTATCTCCAGGTATTAGACTGATCCGGTGGCATTGTGTCCGAATGGATTTGTGCAGTTTTACGGATGATTCATCCCCGAGCAGGTGACGGACACCCGCGACTCGGGAGCTGCTGTCTTCCCGAAGCAGCGAATGAATGACTCAGCGTTGACGGGCCACACTTAAAGGGGGAGGTGGCCATTTTCCACTGTTTTCAGGGTTGCGAACTAACTAGCAGCAGATTTGGTGCCCACCAAGTTCACCATTTTACCAATAGCTAGTAAATAAACACAAATATTATCACGGTTATTTACGAAAATCACAATGTCTTGCGCTAAAACGATGGACGACGTAGAAAAGCAACGAGGCCGCGCATGTGGTCCGGGGGGTAACACCACACCACTGAGAGAACTCAAACCTTGGGATAGAGCGGAGGTCCCCGGTGCCTTTAGTGTCATCCTGGCGGCAGAACCAGACCTCCAGCAGCTTCTCGGTCCCCTCGAAGAAATGTGCACCGTTATCCTCCATCATGAGACAACAGACACCTCAATAGTCTGTCAAACCTCGGTTGTATGGTTTACAGCTTAACTGATCCTTGGTTCGCTTTAACTTATTGAGGTACAGTATTTTTAACAATCTGGGTGTTTGCTTGTCTTGAGTTACCGTCTTCCCTGTAGCAGAGAACAACGAAAGCGAGCGCTAGCTAATATCGCCGGCCATACTGTGTAGAGCACCGGGGAAGCGGCGCGCGGTGATTTTATACAGCAACGCCGTTACGTCAGCGATGGGTTGAATCCACTCTCCTGTTGAGGTTCCATTTCCTCCTTTATGATTGGTCCAGGGATCTGTCACTCACAACTCAAACACTGTGACGTAATAAACCAATTCGTCTATTTTGAATCTAGAATCAAATAAAACATAATTAAGAGATGTCTATTTTTTATTAATTCACACAAAAAAGATTAACCTTTTCGTACCTATTTATTTTTGTAAAAGATAGACCCCCCCCCCCCCCAAAAAAATAGTATTTTCAATTTTGGAGCTCAAATATTGGTTTTCACAACTAAAAAGAAGAAGCAAACAAACAAATAAATACATAAAAACAGATATTGACTATTTTTTAAAGTAAAAGATTATCAAAATAGGTCAAAATATTTTAAAATCCCCCCTCATTTAAAATATAACATGCAAATACAATATAAAAAAGACATTTAATTTTTTAAAAGGGAAAAATGCGTTTGTTTTTATGATAGTATTTCATTTAACGTTTTTTTATGTATTCATTTACGGATAAAATAAACATTTTGAAAACAACTGTATTTATTATGTAATTACTGTATAGCAATGAATGTTTTTCATTGTTTCTCTAATATTGTAATTTATATTACTAATACAACTATTTGAGTTAAACGAGTCTTACGATTTTTTATTCATCTATTTTATGGCTAAGTTTTCAGTCTCAAATTTCCATGAACTCAAACATCAGAGTTTTTGAAGAAAGTTCTGTAGTACGCAAAGTGCAACAAACCGCATCAAGAAACGCGGGTAGTAGTTTTGACTTCCTGATGTTTGCTATGCTCTCAATGGAGTCAACGTCCCACTAGAACTACACTACCCAGCTTGCAACACGCGCCAATTAGAAACGTCAACGAGCCAGTGAACATTAAGCGGAGCAGACCAAAATCCCAAACAAGGAAATGGTGGGGGAATAAAACGACCAGATTATTTAATGAATGCATGTAATAATTAATATTTTATTTTATTGTAAATTAAGACGTATTTATGGGTTGAAATGGATTACGACTTCAAAACAAAGCTGGCAGCGGAGAGGGAGAGAGTGGAAGATCTGTTCGAATATGAAGGTTGCAAAGTGGGTCGAGGCACCTACGGGCACGTTTATAAAGCTAAGCGCAAAGACGGGTAAGATGACCGTGAACGTTCTTGTTTTGTTCCGACGCCTCATCGACCGCGCGCTGCTTGCTCGCGGTCGCACGTCTCGCTAACGGGCCGCGCGGCTCGGTTAGGTTCGAGACC